>NC_090225.1:17045000-17210000 GCF_024489055.1 Chanodichthys erythropterus
CTTGTTGGAAGGTAAACCTTCGGCCCAGTCTGAGGTCCTGAGCACTCTGGAGAAGGTTTTCATCCAGGATATCCCTGTACTTGGCCGCATTCATCTTTCCCTCGATTGCAACCAGTCGTCCTGTCCCTGCAGCTGGAAAACACCCCCACAGCATGATGCTGCCACCACCATGCTTCACTGTTGGGACTGTATTGGACAGGTGATGAGCAGTGCCTGGTTTTCTCCACACATACCGCTTAGAATTAAGGCCAAAAAGTTCTATCTTGGTCTCAGACCATAGAATCTTATTTCTCAACATCTTGGAGTCCTTCAGATGTTTTTTTTTTTTTTTTTTAGCAAACTCCATGCAGGCTTTCATGTGTCCTGCACTGAGGATAGGCTTCCGTCGGGCCACTCTGCCATAAAGCTACGACTGGTGGAGGGCTGCTGTGATGGTTGACTTTCTACAACTTTCTCCCATCTCCTGACTGCATATCTGGAGCTCAGCCACAGTGATCTTTGGGTTCTTCTTTACCTCTCTCACCAAGGCTCTTCTCCCCCGATAGCTCAGTTTGGCCGGACGGCCAGCTCTAGGAAGGGTTCTGGTCATCCCAAATGTCTTCCATTTAAGGATTATGGAGGCCACTGTGCTCTTAGGAACCTTAAGTGCAGCAGAATTTTTTTTGTAACCTTGGCCAGATCTGTGCCTTGCCACAATTCTGTCTCTGAGCTCTTCAGGCAGTTTCTTTGACCTCATGATTCTCATTTGCTCTGACATGCACTGTGAGCTGTAAGGTCTTATATAGACAGGTGTGTGGCTTTCGTAATCAAGTCCAATCAGTATAATCAAACACAGCTGGACTCAAATGAAGGTGTAGAACCATCTCAAGGATGATCAGAAGAAATGGACAGCACCTGAGTTGAATATATGAGTGTAACAGCAAAGAGTCTGAATACTTAGGACCATGTGATATTTCAGTTTTTCTTTTTTAATAAATCTGCAAAAATGTCAACAATTCTGTGTTTTTCTGTCAATATGGGGTGCTGTGTGTACATTGAGGAAAAAAAAATTAAATGATTTTAGCAAATGGCTGCAATATAACAAAGAGTGAAAAATTTAAGGGGGTCTGAATACTTTCCGTACCCACTGTATATACACACACACATATTGTATATTCTGTTACGTGCAGTTTTAATTTTAGTGTTATTTATATACTATTATAGTATTTATTAATATTTTGATGTTTTTCATATAGTATTCATATTTTAATTTATTTCAGCTTTAACAAAAATCCTTTTAGCTTTAGTTAACAATAACAACACTGGTTACGTGTAATTTAAATTAACACTTTATTTTGTTTCCCTTCTTTAAAAAGGAACTGAATGTTTTAACTATAAAACAATGAGGTTACTCATGAATTACTATCATTATTGACGCTGAATTATTAAATGCTTTGTTGGCCATAGTTTCCTTTGATCAGTTGACCGAGGCTGTTTATTTGTTGCCTAATATATTGATTTAGTATTGATGCTGAGGCTAGTATCTTACCAAAGCCAAAGTTTGGTATCGATCCACACTTAGCTTGAAGTCACTTTGGAGAAAAGCATTAGCAGGATGCATAAATATAAACATATAGCCAGATTAATATATGGTTGTTTAAGTGTTTGATAGCATTTTTTCAGAAATAAATAAGGATGTAAATTGATTGGCTTGATAGCATGGATGTTTTTTTCTTGTTAACATCACTGCTACTATTTACTGTACAAGCAGACATGCACATGAAAAAGAGAGGATAAAAAGATTGGGGGAGAGAAGAGAAATGGCGTGAGAAAGAAAAGCTTGCTCTAATCCGTGTTACGTACAGTGTGATTGCACCAGCAGGAGGTGTGACCCTGAGTGTCTGCTGATGAAAAGTACCTTCTGTCTAAGTCAAGTGTCACTTCTGCAGCAACTCTGTAGTGAAAGGACTCTCTCTGTCCCTCATGTGCTCATTCACACACACATACACACACACACTTAAAGATTTAAGGTACCTTGTGAACTCGATATTCACATACAGACTTCACAATTATGTATCTATCTGTCTGTCGTTATCTGTCATCCATCCATCCCATCCATCCATCCATCCATCCATCCATCCATCCATCCATCCATCCATCCATCCATCCATCCATCCATCCATCCATCCATCCATCCATCCATCCATCCATCCATCCATCCATCCATCCATCCATCCATCCCAAAAGATTGTGGGTAGATTTGTAGTAGTTTTTAAGGTTATGAAAAGAAATGTCAGTAATGTTACTGGGTTTCCCTGCTGAATTTGTCCTTAAATACATGTTCTTGAGGGTTTTTTTTGCCTTTTAAAACTAACCAAATGCTATAATATCACACTGAACACTGAATAAAAGGGTTACTTGACCGCTAAGGGGGTATTTAAAATGAAAGCAGAGTTTCATGTTCGTTTTAATGTTCTTTTGAAAAATAACATGTTTCTCCAGGCCAGTTATGTATACCACTTTAAAACTGTGTATTTCATATTGCTTTGCTGGGTAGCCATAACCATAAACATCAAATCATTTCCAAGCCTGCAATGAGAATCAATAAGCATAATCAAATCAAGGAGCTGCCATTGCCTCAAAAATACAGTTTCAGTTCAATGAAATGTTATAGACTTAGTGTGAAAATTATGGAAGAAAACAGTTATTTTTAGTGTGATCAGTTTCTGGAACATTGACTATAAAAAGTATGTATTTGGGAACAAACTGCAGAAAGATACTGTTATGTGCCCAAACTATGCCTAAGCCGAGTACTGCTGGTCAAAAACTCCCATTTGATGAAAATACCTGATCTATTTAAAGCCTAATAGTTTGCGGAGCTCCATCAGTGTTAAGTAATAACATTATAATGGTGTGGATGGGAGCAGAACAGCGGCACAGGAGATGAATGAAGGTGCTTAAACCTCTGACCCGCTTCTGTACATGTTGCATTTGTCAATATCTATTAAAAAAAAAAAAACACACCCCTTAGTTCAAACTGTCTCTGCCCCCTGCAGCTTCAAATGACTGCAATAAATTGTACACTCACACACACATAAACCCACCCTACCCTGAGAGAGAGACACAAATAATGGTAATAAGTAGAGATGGTTTATAGTGTTATTTGTGAATGTAAAACATTATGTCTATTATAAGCACAGTGGCCTTGAAGCTGTGAAAGGTCTCAAAAAAGAAAAAGTCCATAAAACACATAAGCACACACTTCAGTTCAATGTGTTTGGAGTAAAAACTTTTCCTTAGGCAGCAATGAGTTTGTTTTATTGACAGAACTGCCTTTTTTTAGCTTGTTTGTGAACTTGTTCTTCAATTAAGGCATTAAGATGGTAACATAAACTAAAATGTGTGCTTGCATATAAATTATATTTGCATTTCCTGAAGGAAATACTAGTGCTTTTCAGACAACAGAAAATTATTAGTTTAGGCTGGCTTTGGATCTGCATAAATTAAATCAGACATCAGAGCAGCTTTAAACTAAATCATTATGATGTGTTGTTTTCTGTCAGCTAAATGAGAAGCAACACATCTGACGCAAATCACAAAATCAGGTTGATTCAGAATTCAGAAAGCAAATATATGCAAAAAAAATACTAATGGCAATTAAGCATGCAAATTACAATGATAACACTGTCAGTTCGATTTTTAAAGGCAGACTTTCTCAAGAGGTAATTTTAGTTATATAGTAAAGTATAAAGTTACGATAAATAGAACAGAACAGAAAGTGAGTTTTAAACCTTTGTCAGTCCGAGGACCCTATTTGTGGATAGAGGGTCCAGGAAATATTTTACTGAACTTATGGCTTCTTAAATTTAGCTTTGATTTGAATTAAAGGGTTCATTCACCCAAAAATGAAAATTCTCTCATTAATTACTCACCCTCATGATGTTCCACATCTGTAAGACCTTCATTCTTCTTCGAAACAAAAATTAAGATATTTTTTGATAAAAATCCAATGGCTTTCAAATGCACAGAAAAGTACTAAAGATATATTTAAAACAGTTCATGTGACTACAGCAAAAAAAAAAACAGTGTGCAGTATGCACCAAAAAAACAAAATAACGACTTTATTCAACAATATCAAGTGAAAGGCGATTTCAAAATACTGCTTCATGAAGCTTCGAAGCTTTACAAATCTTTTGTTTTGAATCAGTAGTTCAGAGCACTGCCAAAGTCACGTGAACCATTGAAATTTCGAAACTTTTATGAGGTAACAAAGCCTCGTTTACTGAAATCACGTGACTTTAGCAGTTTGAGATCATTTGATACACGCCCCGAACCACTGATTCGAGACAAAAGATTCGTAAAGCTTCTAAGCTTCATGAAGCAATGTTTTGAAATCGCCCTTCACTAGATATTGTTGAATAAAGTTATTTTTCATTTGGCGCACATAACATTAAGCTTGAACCACTGTAGTCACATGAACTGTTCTAAATATATCTTATCTTTCTTGGCATTTGAATTTCTAAACTAACTTGCTGTCTATGCAAGCCTTACTGAGCCATCTGATTTTATTTGTGTTCTGAAGATGAACAAAGGTCTTACGGGTGTGGAATGACATGAGGGTGAGTAATTAATGACAGAATTTTCATCTTTGGGTGAACTAAACCTTTTATTGTATCTTAATTGTATCAAAACCAAGTTTGTATTTGGTTAAGTGGTCTGTGCTGAATTCGTTGCAGAAAATCGTAGCGAAGATAAAGGAGAATACACAGGAATAAGAGGAATTTCAATACAATGGCTCCTTGCAAGCGCAGTAATGAGCAGTGCAGTGTTCTGGGAATGTATTGGAAATGTCTGAGCAGCACTGCGGTAGAATCTTCATTAACATGGGAGGAGCAGGTGTGCTTCAGCAAGAGATGCAGACAGGACACTGATAGTACTCACGTTTATCTGCCTGTATATGTGCCGTTACACTTGTGTGCGTCTACTGTATGTACAATACTTGCATGTTAAATTCAGGCTGATTCTCCATTTCTTTCTTTCCTCTTTTGTTTTTCTCCTCATCTCTGCTGTAATCAGTCAGCACAAGGCTTCCCTGCTGCCCTTCACAAGGTCAGTTGTTGGGCCTCTCATTAAGCAATCCCATCAGCCATCTCTCTAACTCTCTTATCATCTGCACTAGTTCACAGTGCTGTCTGGCCTTTCAGTTTAAAATGAGAACAGAATGAATATTCCTGTGAGAAGCAGTGTAGAAAAAACACAAATCAATATCTCCTAGTCTCTTAGAAAGAAGTATGGGACATATAGTTTGCTCCTATTTTAGGCGACATGTATATATTTTTTCACATTTGTTGCACTCTAAAAAATGCTGGGTTAAAAACAACCTAAGCTGGGTAAAATATGGACAAACCCAGCAGGTTGGGTTAAAAGGGACCTATTATTCCCTCTTTCACATGATGTAATATAAGTCTCTGGTCTGGTCAAGTTTCAGCTTAAAATACCCCACAAATTTGCCCCTATTTGGGGGTGAGCAAAAACATGCCTTTTACTATATTACTATATTGCTGGCTAAAAGAATAAATCCAAAATTGGTTGAAAAAAATGGCTGGGTGAAAACAACCCAATCCCTGGTTTTGTCCATATTTAACCCAGCAGTTTTAGAGTGTGACAGCTAGAGGCTTCAAGTTTAAGATTTGATTGTGTAGTGGCATACCATATAGTTTTATTATCGCTCCAGAGTCATAATGTTTGGACTCAAGGCTTATGCTTTCTGCTGCCAAAGAAAAGCCTAAACCTTTCAGATCAGTGAATGGAGGCAGAGCGGAGAGTGTCAGAAAGGATATAGTAGCCTTGTTAGACAATAAGCATACAAGAACAATATGTTTCGCATCAGTCCACTGGACCTTTGGCCTGTTTGTTAGTGGTTGAATGGAGAGATGATAAAATGGAAGCGAAAAGAGAAGTGACTGTCTTTGATGTCCTCAGAGCAGACACGCTATTCTGTTGTTCAAACAACACACACACACACACACACACACACACACACACACACACACACACACACACACACACACACACACACACACACACAAGAGAACGCTGCAGTCATAATACATTACCAAACATGAAAGCTACTTTTTTGGTAGAGACCGTACAGCAATTCCAAGGAGACCATTCGGACAATATGACTACATTTGAATTTATCAACACACACACTCAGTACTCTGCATATTATGTGCAGTATCATTATCAAGCAAACTGTAATCCAAAAACTAGCCCAAGGTGACTTTCAGGATACATTTATCAATATATAGTGAGGGCCGTCACTTGAATTCAAGGGGCCCAGAGCTAAATTTCATGGATGAAGGGCGACAAAACTGATAAAACCCTCATGATTCAGTTATTCCTAGTATTTTTACATGTTTGAAGTGGAGATTCAGATTATTGACGCATCAATATGTGCATTGCAAAGCTTGTTACTCCAGCTATATCTGTGTATTAAGCTCCAGCATTGTTGGTGAATGTTTGTAATCTGCATTTAAGTGATCTGATGTTTCTTTTTCAAGATGTTTGATATGGCAATAATTTAATGTGAGTTGCAGAGAATATTATTCTTTTTTGGCTGTCAGTTAACAGATTAAAGTGTTACAGTATTCCATTTGTATTCTAATTGTTATTACGCTTCTATAGACCATTTCGGTACAGTTTGAGCTTCTAAAAAGTGTCCTCAGTTTAAAAACATTTGCAAAACCATAGTAGGTAATACTTTCTGAACAAGGGTCATTTTTATATCAGATGCAATGGAAACAGGAGTTCAGAATCAGGTTTGAGGAGCACATAAATATTAATGTGTTAAACGCTCTTAAACAAAACATAATAGGAGTGGATTGACTTCAAAGCGAAAAGCTAATGAGAGAAGGAAGAATAGCCTGTTGGCCTACTTAACAGGATGTTCTGGGAGAAAAACCTGATCGCTATCTTAAACGCACTGTGCTCCCCGCTGCCCTTACGAGGAATGAATGACAATGAGCAACAACTTCCCACCTCTGCCGGGATCGTCCGGACATCCTATACTCCCCACTGGACAAGGTTAACACTTAATGAGCTTCTTTGCAAATAAATCTGAAATCTGGACCTCGCTGACCTCAGTGATTTCCTACAGGCAAAAGAGGACTATTTTTATAAGTGCATCTGCGTTATGAGTATGATCTGAGTATGAAACAATGGGAAGCTATCAAGGAAATCAGGTCACTTAAGAGATTAAATCACAATTTGGAAAACAAAAAAAACAAACAAACAAAAAACGGGGAGCAAAAATAGTTTACGCAATGTACTTTCCCTAATATTCACTATTCAGAGTGAAGACAGTCTCTCTCTGCACCACAAAGGAACACATTCCCCTAATAAAAAAAGCGTCTTCCCTGAGGAGAACCCTTTTTTTCTCATAGGTGTTCAAAACCCCTTTTAAGGCCTAAAATCACCCTATAAATGGCAAACAGTTTAAATGGTGAAATACAACACATTTTCTGACATGTACACGCTCACACACTGGTGGAGGGTGGGCTGCTCTACTGACCCAGCTTCTAGAAGCAATTTCCCTGAAGCACCAGTGTTCATCACAAAACACAGCAGCGATTCTGATTTTCCATAAATACTGTGTGTGTCCCCAATAGAGCTTAAGCACATACTGTACTTTAAAAAAATGACACTTCAGGTAACCAAAAACCTGAGACTTTTGTCCCTCAAGACCATCTGCAGTCTAAAAACACAAAATGACATCTTTCTCCATACATTTTGAAGTGCTTCATTTTCACAATGGCTTTTATGGTTATTTTGAGGGAGTCTGAAATCGAGTGGAAGCCATTTTAAAATAACTTGTTGGGGATTTTCTGGGGAGAATGCTGAAAGTGTATTAGCGAATTTGATCTGTTGAGCAAGGACGGATAAATTGGTAAAATTGATTGTTCTCCAAACATTCTGTCATTATTTACTCATCAGTCAAAATGTTCACTCAGGCCATTCACAAAAGCAATTCATCAAGCAATTCACCGAAAAAGTCAGACTTAAAAAATTATTCAAAAGGCAAGTCATATGGACCATTTTTATATATACAGCTATGGAAAAAATTAAGAGACCACTTAACATTGATTTCTGAACTTGGAGTGGTCTCTTAATTATTTCCATAGCTGTATATATATTTATGGTGTTTTTTTCATGTTTTGAATGCTCCAGTCATTATTCATTTCAGTTTCAAGAAATATTTGTATTCCATAAAAAAACAAAGTGGGTCTGAAACGACATGAGAGTGAGTAAATTATGACAGAATTTTCATTTGTCTTTGTAAAACATTTTTCTTGTGCGTATGGATTATGCCGAGAATTAGAAAGGAAGGGAGATGAGTGGGAAGAACTTGTGTTGTCACCATGGATGTCTATTGTAACATAAAGATCTCAAGGTTGTGTGATTGACGTATGCCGCAGGATGGAGCAGTACGGATGACATCATGTCCTCCCTGTGATGACTCTCTGAGAAGCTTCTACATACAATCCTGTCAACCCTATAAATAACCACAAACAGACTGAGTCTCTTGCCTCAGGGAAATTAACCATTTTTCA
Organism: Chanodichthys erythropterus; assembly: GCF_024489055.1. NCBI lineage: Eukaryota > Metazoa > Chordata > Actinopteri > Cypriniformes > Xenocyprididae > Chanodichthys > Chanodichthys erythropterus. The sequence continues at coordinate 17,053,592 of NC_090225.1, forward strand.
ACTCATGTAATTTTGCATGTGAAATGAGCAAGATGTCCAAATTCTTAGTAGTCATGATGATACAGTAAGAAAACAATACCTGGATGACCTACTACATGCACTGAGTGTGTTCAAATATGGTTTGCTGGACTCCCAGCCTGGTCAGGCTTGTCTGTTAACTGATTTTAGAGGGGTTTTGCACATGTTTCAGCATGGCTAGGCTGAAAGACCATCTACAGTAAGACCAGGAAACCAGCTTGATTTAGGAAGGTTTTTTCAGCACGGACAGGGAGTGAAGAGCCATCAGATTTGAAAAGTTGAATTCATTGTGGTTAAATTGTGCTTCCATTGCACTTCTTTAATATTCCTGTGGTTATTAGTTTATCACAGGTCAAAGGACAATACCAATATGGTGATCAGTGTAGTATGTATGGGGATGTATTTACACTACACACCTGTAATAAGAACATCAAATTCATCAAAAGTCAAGAAGTTAGTTCAGTTTGTTGCCTACTGCCTATTAACCATCAATAAACCTAATAAGTGATTGATTTGAAAAGCACCAGCAGCAACATTGACATTAGCTTGATGCTAAGATAACGACACAATACTCTAAAAAGCATATTATAAAACGGTTAGTTCCTGTCCTTGATTCTGATTGGTCAATAGCTGTGTTTTATTCACGATAACCAACGGTTCTGTGTATCACTACACAACACCCTTAGCAACCACTCTTTGCAATGCAAACTTATGTTCTCAATTAATATTGTTCATTGAAGCTTACTGTATTATGTAGAAGTGTAATGTGAGAAAGAGATTGAGTGAGCGAGTTTATTACCTGCATTTAGATTTAGTATTATCCTTCAGGTCAGTCATATGTTCATAATAAAAAAAATCTGTTTAAATGTCTGATGTATTATCTTGTCCTTTTAACAGTTAGGAGTTTTCCCATGACTGACAGTGCTAGCCAAAGCATATATCAGTTGGGTCTTGTTCCGTGTTCACAACAATTCAGTCTTTTCAATAAAGTCTTTGCTACTGACTGACACACTCATAAAGACACTCTTTGCCACCATCTAATAGCATAATAATGTAACTTTGGTTGCTGTTCACGGTCAGAGACCGGCAGAAGAAAGTTTACTTCATGAAAGTTGCATTGATAACTGTTTTATAAAAGCAATAAGGTAATCGGGGCTAGTGCTGTATCATGAATAAGTCACGGCTGAAGGGGTTGCACGCACTCCGCTTCACGTCGTGCCTAACAAAGCCCTTCAGCCATGACTTATTCACAGTACAGCACAGCCTCTCATACCTTATTGCTTACATAATACATAGCAATATTGGGTAAAATAATCTATTCTCAATTACACTAAACTATTCGAATCCACATTTCTCAGTACTGAATGAAATATGTTTATTACTATAAAATTTCTCTTGACACGTCCGCCATATTGAATGGTCTTTTTTTCCTCACTGAGCTTGTCGCAGTGCATTCTGGGATTCCACTATAGTCACCTCACAAGGCTTTGAAATAGAGTCTAAATAACCCTTCAATCCTTCTAACATGGCTGTTTTGTATGTATATCTCCATCCATCCATCTCTTCCTCTGGTTCTGAAGATTGTAATTCCCTGATATGATGAAATATTTATGAGCATAAATTGAAAAAGGGGTCATTTAGTGTGGCTGTATTTTCCAAACTCCGTCAGCACATTATGAATTTCAAAATGAATGTCAGGTCATGCATTCAGATGATTTATAAAGAGTGCAATAGCACACTGTTTATGCTGAAGGGAGTCCATAAATACCTACAGTTAGCTGCCTGCACACTGCCCTCCTCCCACAGAGAGCACTGCATGGTTTGAGGTTCCTCCCTGAGTATTACCTCTCATCTGCATATAAATTTCATTAATTTTAATGGCCTTACCAATTACCTGGCTCTGTTGCCCAATTCCATTTTGTCCAAAGGCTCTTTTTATTGCCTATGTGTGGATGGAGAAATGGTAAGCAAGGGTCTGTGCCTCTGAGCTATGTGTTTCTATGAAAATCAGTCTCTTCCAGCTTCCATTGCTTCTGCTATTTACATGTGTGTGCACTTGTGTAAATAGCTGTCCACTCAAAAAAGTAGTTGAATCAGTGATTGATTTTATCTGAGTGGGTTTTCTAAACATTGGAAACAAAGTGTGGCCTTGCCAAACTGCAGTGTGCTAGGAGAAGGGAAAAAAAGAATACAGTATTATAATTTTTTTGCACACATAAAGCAGGATGGTTGCGTAATATGACTCACAAGCTAAAATGAATTGCTCCCTTGCATCACATTGAGTACAGAGACCTTAAATAAGGCTGAAAGACCTTTAGTATAGTCTTTTATTACACTGAAACCACATATTAAATTCATTGCTGCAAAATTGCATAATTTACTCACAAACAACTTTGGACCTTATTGACTTTCATTGTATTTACAACAAAACAAATCACTGCGACATTTCTTTTTAAATATCTTTTGTGTTCCACAGTAGAAAGAAAGGCATTCATGTTTGGAATGATATTGGGTAAGTAAATGAAGACAATTTTCATTTTTGGATGAACTATCATTTTAGGCCTTGTATGTCAAGATTGTTCTTGTCATTGTGTCAATCTATTCTGCAATTCATTTGTTGAAAGTCAAGTTGAACATGGAACAACGAAAAAAAAAAGGTGTAATAGCTTCAAGAGGTTAAAGTTGGTGTTCTTTCACCATTGAAAGTATAAGCAGCATGCTGCTTTCTGAAGCTGATACATGAGTGTCCTACAGTCTTTTTCTGCCTATGCTTAGAAATGTGACCCAGCTGTACGAGCCAAGAGCAAAAGTGCAGTGCTTTCACCATGAAAAAGAGTTTCACCTCTCTCCCTGATTCTCTGTCTCAATCCATCTCTCACTTTTCACTTGTATAGCACAGCAGTCTATTCCTGCCCATACCACAGTACACAAAACCTCCAGTCAGCAATAAGCATAAACATGCATATTAAAACTCATGTTAGATATCTGTGATAAAGTCCATATATTTCCTAAATCGACAGTGGTTGACTTATAAAAAAAAAAAAATACTGTCTACAGTATTTCTTAAATATTAGGAGTTCACAGTTTTACTAACACACTTAGCTGCTACAAATGCTAATGTTAGCATGCCTGCTAAAAAGTTTGTATTATTACTTTGGATGCAAACTTCTCTAGTGACAGATATTCTAAAGTAGGCATATATTCTGGCAGAATACGTTTTTGATATAAATCGCACACATTTCATATTAGAGCAGATGTTTAACCAAAAGGGCCTATATTTTGCCATGTCTGCTATATTTCATGTCACAGTCCTGGATAGTTGCTAGCGCCGCATTAATGCACAGGCTTACCTGGGCTTAAGCCTGGAGCCCCGGGCTGAGGAAAGACCTAGTGCTGCTGGAGATATGTGTGACATATTAAAATTGATCACCAGAATTTACAATGAGTTGCTGTGCTTCGCTTAGCTTTGAGTGTGTGGCGATATGTGAAGCACTGAACCTTCTTGCCTGACCGCACTATTGTCGCCCTTCCTGAGCATCAGTGTAAGGAGATGCCGACACTGTGACACGGCCATGAGATTTAATGAGAGTAGAGTGGAACGGAGCTAATACAGTGACACACAAAGTGGATATTCAGCATGTTGTTGGCCACTGAGATAAATGGGAATGCTAACGAATAGCTTTCTCCAGGTATTTTAGACATCATTGTCTTGTACCTATAGTAGCCTATTCATGCTAACACTAAAAATTTAAAAGGTTTTATCCATAAGCAGGTCATCATATATAATGCAGTTTCGAGTTGACAGTAGTCAGTCTGCCCCTGCTTGCTAATACATTACTACTTATGTTTATGTTTATATCCTCGTCTTATTTCCTTCCCTTCCTGAGCATTTCTTTTTTCTTTTCAGGAGGGCATGGAAATAGCAACAGCAAAGTCATGGATTAATTTCCCAAGGAATGCATAGAATATATAAATATAATAGAAATAAAAACATAATATATAAATAAATATAAAAATGCATGTACCCTACTGATTTTTTTTTTTTACGTTTTTGAAAGTTTTTGAAAATTCTTATGGTCACCAAGGCTGCATTTATTTGATCAAAATGCAGTAAAAACTGTAATATTTGTAAAATATTATTACAATTTAAAATAACTGTTTCTATTTCTAGAGATATTCCTATCTCTATTTTCAGTATCCATTACTCCACTCTTCAGTGTCTCATGATCCTTCAGAAATCACTCTAATATACTGATTTGGTTCTCAAGAAACATCTCTTATCATCAATGTTTAAAACACAAATCAGCTTAATATAATTTCGGAAACTGTGGTGCATTTTTTTTCAGTAAAGAACATATTAATTTCTTTCAAAGCATTAAAAAAAAAAAATGGGGTTCATTGTTGTTTTGGATTCCATTTATTTTCAGGATTATATTTTTGGGTGATCTCTTTAAACATACATACCTACACTCGCAGTGACTTGAACCACTAATTGACACCCACACACAAACACCAGCCACTAGTACACTCTTATGTCACTGCCAAAGGTCAACAGACTATCATAAAGACGTGTGAACACCTTCCCATTAACTGGAAATTGATTTCTCCTAGAATAGCATCCCATTTTCACAGCATTTCCAATGAAAGTAAACCCTCTCTGCATGCATTTTTCTTCTACTTCTTTAGAACACATGGTTAAATGTGACCCTTCAGGCTATGAGCCCATGAAAGAGATCTGTAGATTGGGTAAAAGCTCTGCAGGGACCCTGACCACTGCAAGCCCTCGTGTTCCCTCTTTCTGAGGTAGCAATCAATGGTTTCTACCATACGCCTTGAGCCGGCAGGAAGATAAACAGGGGTTCTAGTTAGAGAGCGGGCTGACTGTGGACCTCTCAGCATGAATTCCCAATATCTTACATAATCCTCCATGTTACCGGGCAGCACAGAGGCTAGTATTGGTAGAGATGGCACTGGGATCCTTTAGGAACACAAGGCTTTTGTTGGCAAACTTGAACATCTTCCACAGAATGAGAGAGATCAAGGACTATAATTTGAGAAGAATAATGTATATCATTTTCACAGAGATTAATTAAACTATTATTGCAAGATATGGGCAGCAGTAGCCAAGAATTGAAGCTGACAAAGTGTCCTGAACAAAGGCACTGATTGTCTTATACAGTTTTGTTTTGTTTTGTTACAGAGGCCTCTGTTAGGATAGCACAACAGATGTAAGCAGTAAGTTCATAGTGGTTTATGTTTTTCTTTCAGATCTCAAGTTTAATGCATAAGTAATATCAATCTCTGGTAAACTGACAAAAAAAAAGGTTGCTTTAGCAGCCTGTCTAAAGGACATTGTGGAAGTGAGCAATACTCTACTGAGGAAAAAAAGCAATAATGTCAAAATGATTAATCTAGCAGCAAATACTGTACCAAACTATTAGAAACTGTTTTACTATTTTAAAGGTAACAAATGCAGCATTGCTCTGTGCACTGTGGTTTATAAAAAGTAGTTCAGCACTCATTTCAGTTTCATTTATGCATTTGGCAGACACTTTTATCCAAAGCGAGTTACTCTGTATTCAAGGTATACATTTCGAACCTTCATGAACTCAGCATTGTTAGTAGGGGTGTGACGAGACAGGTAGCTCACGAGACGAGATGAGACTCGAGACTAGAGATGAGACTCGAGATTCACGAGACGAGACAATATTTTTACACACTATTTTTAAGAAATCCTCAATGGCGAAATACATGACTAGAAAACTATTCTGCAGGTGTATTTGAAATGTTTTAACTAATCATCTTGTAATGAATGTAATTTATTAATCTTTGTTTATGTTAGTTAATAAAAATGTATTGTTATTCATTCATTGTTAGTTCATGATAGTTCACAGTGCATTAACTAATGTTAACAAATGAAAACTTATTGTTTGTGCTTAATAAGATTAAGAGAAAACTGTTAGTCATTTTTATGGTAACACTTTACAATAAGTGCAACCATAATCACACTCTCTCGACCAAAATAAGACCAAATTTTTCTTTGATACAGAGCTAAGAGATGGTTACAACTACACTGCCCAGCCTAAGATAGCTTTCATATTGGAAGATATTTGTATTCATCAGGGAGCCGCTTTCAAAATGCGGGGTATTGAAATTGCGTTTGAATGCACGCTCGCGTTTACTTTCACTTTCGCGATCGCGCATACTCTGTAAATAGGGAGCGGCGCGACCGTTATCCAACTGAATTAAATGTTTTTTATTTAAATACAAAGCAAAATGACAGTGGAGGCATAAAGTAAACGTAGCGGTGGCATATTCTTTCCTAATCATCCTCGCACTCTTGTCATGGCAATATCACAAGACTACTTTTCACCTCGACGAGAAATCTCGTCACATTTTAGTCTTGCGAGATCTCGGGACATGAGATCTCGTCACACCCCTAATTGTTAGTGTTAAAGGGTCACTTCACCAAAAAATTAAAATTCTGTCTTTAATTACCCTCTTGTTGTTCCACACCCATAAGATTTTCATTCATTTTCAGAACACAAGATAAGATATTTTTGATGAAATACGAGAGCTTTCTGACCTACAGTATGATAGACTGCAATGTTATTACCACGTTCAAGGCCCAGAAAGGTAGTAAAGACTTACAGTGACAAACAACAGTGGTTCAACCTTATTGTTATGTAGCGACGAGAATACTATTTGTGCGCAAAAAAACAAACAAAAGTAACGACTTTAACAATTTCTTCTCTTCCTTGTCAGTCTCCTATGCTGTTCACATAGTAAACACAGTGCAGCACTTCCGGGTTCTACGTCAGAATGCCGGTTCATTATCAGCCAGCTCCTGCGTCAGCATCACATGCATTCGTCATGGTGCTCACATGTACAGCGTTGGCCAATACTGAGCCAGCGTTTGTTTTTTGCACACAAAAGTATTTTCATCGCTTCATAACATTAAGGTTGAACCACTGTAGTCACATGGACTATTTTAACATTGTCTTTACTACCTTTCTGGGCCGTGAAAGTGATAATAACGCTGCAGTCTATCAGAGGACAGAAAGCTCACGGATTTCATCAAAAATATCTTAATTTGTGTTCAGAAGATGAACAAAGGACTTACGGGTTTGGAAAAACATGAGGGTGAGTAATTAATGACAGAATTTTCATGGATACCATGAATATATGGCTCAGACCATGTCAAATCAGGTCAGGATGATTTTGACCCGATTTTGATCATAGCTTGATTACATGTTGTTGGTACCCTACAAATATATTTATTGCAGATTCTAATATTTCCATATTTTTAGCCTCCTTGTTGAATTCATTATTTCCAGGCCAAAATAAAAACGTACACATACAACATGTCCCCTTAAAGTCCAAATGGTTCTCCTCGGGGTAAAAATATTTAAAAAATGTAGCACTTCATTTGGAAAAAAAAGTTTAAACATTCTAGATGTGGGTAATATTGGGGCTCTAATTACACCCTCAAAAAGACCAAAGATACTAATAAATTTTTATCTTAAAACATTAACTATGATTGACTTTTTGTCAATTTTGTCCTTATCCTGCACAAATAAAGTCCCTATCATGATCAAAATATTAGTTTTTAACATTTTTGTCCACAATATTTTATTCATTTTAAAGGGACATATTTGATGTTGACTTGACATGGAAGTGTCTATGTGTCCTGATTTTAAACGATGGTTATCAAGTTGATGGCTTATAGTAATATAGAGTCTAGTTTTATTCACAATGCTGTGATAAATCCAGATATTTCAGTGACTTACTTATAGATATAATTTTTAAACCTTGCACTTGTTCTCCCTTTTATTCGGAGTTACTGAAAGTTTAACACCACCTGCATGTCTTTTTTGCTACTAAAATGATGTAGAGGTCAATGCTGCATTTATCTCATACTAAATTCTTTTTCACAATGTAATCCGCATATCTTAAATTCAATGTTCCTCCTCCCCGTTGCAGTAGCAGAAAGCCTGAATCAATTGCTCACTCGTGCACTAATGAGAGATCGATAAACATTGTAGCTCTCCACTTCTACGAGCGTGTTCACCTATTTACCCCAAGAACTCGTCTCATCAGCTTCATTTTCTACACAGTGTGCAGTACGTAGGAATTACAGCGTGCCGAAGTCTGCATGACAACGAATAGATTATGGAATTAGCAACCACACACGGCGATCACAGGGGGGCTAAATTGATGTCTGTTTAGGAGGCAGCTTAGCGGGATTAGAATTTTTCATTAAACCATAAAAAAAGCAGACAGTCATTAATTATGGCTGAGCATTCAAGATCAGTCATTGGCCAGGTCACAAAGAGCTGAGTAGATTTAATTTAGTACCAGGCTTCTGAGAACTGTTTCCTAACTGTTACACAACCCCTGGCTCCCCAGCAAGAGAGCAAAAAACAGCCGTCTGATGCCAGCCGCGATCGCCAGGGCCTTTATCTCTTGAGAAATGAAAGGAAAAGAAATTAAATTCAACTTAAATGTCAAGGCAAGCAATTAGAAATGTATTCCTCAAATTGCAAATTAATTACTGCAAAGAGCCAAAGCCTTGTACCACCACATCAGCCTGGAACTACGACGAAAGCCCACAAAGCGTGAAGCGTGAACAGCCAGCAGTGCTTGTTCTGTGTCACATTACCAATGCAAATGCAGCTGAGCTACAGCATTATTCATTATTTACACATAGCATCAACTGACGGTCTGATTGATGGACAGTATGATTTCACAACATCGGGCCCTGAGGAACACTTAGGCAGAGACCCCAAATGAAGCAGATTTACAGGATGACTACAGGTTATAGAGCTATATTTAGGCAGAGGTCGGTCAAGGTCAACTGAAATGTCCTCTGTTGGAGAGATCACCAAGGTTGGGTTGTTTTAAAATGTAGGCCTACTTCACTGTGGTGACTCAACAAATTATGTAGAAAAGAAGTGCTCAGAAAACTAACTTAAAGGATAATTTTATCCAAAATGAAAATTCTGTCATAATTTATTCATGTCATTCCAAAACTGTATGACTTTCTTTTTTCAGTGGGAAACTTTTTTTTTATAGTCTGAAATTATATTCATTAAAAAATCTTTGTGTTTTGTAGAAGAGTGAAAGTCATACAGGTGAGTACAGTAAATGACACTTTTCATTTTTGCATATGCCTTTAAACCTTGTTTGTAACTTTCTCTGAACTAAAGTACCTTATGTAATGCCAGTAAGTTTATAAAAAGGCAATTATAATTCTTATGAGATTTTATTATTTGTCAAGTAACAGTCAAAGTGCTGCTGCTGCACTGCCTTTACATGTAAATGTTAAAACCTGAATACTTTGCTTGAATTTTTAGTTTTAGGCGTTTAAAAGCAAATACCACCACTTTTGAATTAGATTTTTTTTCTGTGATTCTTTGAATATGATGGTGCCAACAAGTGGCCTACACCAGAACCTCTCTGAATGTATAGATATAGACCACCTCATGTCATGTATAGAGAGGCTGGTTCAGTCAAAGCCAGTAACATCAGAGTTACAGAGCAGGACACACCCCAGCAAGGGAGGAGAAAAAGAGAAATCTGACCGTCAAAACCTTCTTAAGGGATAATCCATTCTGGCTAGCCACGGCCAACAGGGATAAACTGTAATTCCCTGCTCAGAATGTGAGCATGTGGTTTTGGTAAAGAACATAGTTCCATGAAAAGTGTTTTTTTTTTTTTTTTTTTTTTACTCAACCAAATAATTTTTAAAATGTGTATTTATGACTAATTAGACACAATGGGGATTGTGAGTCTCTACTGAAATGTAAGTTCTGAAGGATCTGGAGCAGTAAGAAAAAGTGAGGATGTACCAACCCAGAGCATCAGTGGAAAAAAATTAATTGGATCTGCATTATTAGGAAAAGAGAGGTTTGGGATAGTGAAAGAACACAAGAACAGCGAATAATTGAAAGGAGGGAAAGAGAAGAAGAGAGCATACAATAGCTTATTCTCTCTCTGTTAGCTGGTGGTGTCAATAGAGGTAAAACAGCAGCAGGATGGATCTCAGTACAGGCTGTCTGGTACCAAGCTTGTATACATGGCCTTTGTGCACTCAGAGAGGAAACAAACCACAGGAAATAAGGTAAATGTAGCTTCTAAATCAACCATCCATCTGCCAGGCAGTATACTTCAATAATTCTATTACCAAGCTTTTGTACAATCTGTAAATCAAAATGTCACATTTAGAACCATCCTTCATGCAGTGCCGTTTTTAGTTTGAGATCCTCAGAGCATCCATTTAGGTCAGTGAACTCAGGTGTTAATTAGCAGCTGTTATTTTCCTATTAAATGCAGCGCAAGGTAAACAGCAAACAGCTTCAGGTAGTGTCCCATGGCCTTGGCAATCTGCACAACTCAGCACTTTTCTCCTCCAAGAAATCATTAGCAGAATATAGTTGGAGAGAATGCTACACATCAGGAGGAGAGTCTGATATTCCTCCCTTTTGTTCTGCACACATTCACATGGTTTGTCCTCCAATAATGTACACTGCAGCTTTTGTGATATGTCTTCTCACAAAACTATTAACCATCGATTTACGTCAAATTTATGTTAAATTTATAATTCACACCATGAGGATCCACATAATTTTTTTCTTAGTATCCCAGTAATGTAGTAAAGTGTAATTCTGATGCAATAACTTCGATAAGCATAAGGTAGCTCAAACAGGTAAGCATGATGCTAACAGCCAAAGCCATGGGTTTGATTCTCAAGGACTGCATGAACTGATAAAAGTTCTGTTTTTAATCTATGCCTTTTTGTGTGTAAAACAGACTTCACTATTCATATACTGCATACAAATTTTGAGCTCGAAAATAAATCCCACAGAAACTAGGAGCAACATCACCAAGTTAATGCTACAAAAATGAAAAAGAGTGACACCAGATCTGTACCAGCAGCTTGTGGTGTGTGTGTGTGTGTATATAATATATATATATATATATATATATATATATATATATATATATATATATATATATATATATATATATATATATATATACACTCATGGGAACATAAGAAAAGGGTAGATAAAAAGAATGGGCCTTTTCTCAACACTTCTCCTTCTCAAGTGCTGCTGACTCATCCACTTTGCCACTCCACTCACCTGCGTGCATATGGCAAATACAATGGTGTCCACTCCTGGTCCTGCTGGGCAGCACTGTCTTCTGGCTTTTGTTGGGCCTCTGAGCATTTTGGTCTTTGATTGATTGATTGATTGATTGATTTATTACAGTGTTCCCTCAGCTGGGTTCCAGAGCATAGAAAAAATGGCTTCGGAGGCACAGGTACAGAGGCTGATTGATAGGAGGCAGTTAAAGCCTGTTAAAATCATGGCCCAAGAGGACCAAGACTGGACACCACCGACTTTTACCAGAGATGAGATGTTCTGCTCTAGCCAGACACTAAAGCCCCTGCTCTATCTGGCCATTGCCTTTCCTGAACTGAGCAAAGTAAAACTAGTCTAAATGCAGATCATGGCTGGCTGAATGGGATGGTTTAGTGCCTGGCTGGGAATTGGGGCTTTGCTGGCTCCAGCATGAAAGATGACCATCCTCTCTGCATGTGCATTCAAATGGGACTCCATATCTCTCTGTGGGTGCTACAGCAGGCTCCAGTCGGACCCACCGTTCATACCGCTATAGATGCTCCGGTGATGAGGGGACATCTCCTCTACGCCCGGCCGCTTCTGTGCCACCTCTCGGCCAGGGCTGCCAAACTTGCTGTGCTGATGCCTCGACAACTCTGGGCTCCCGGATATGACACGTCCCTTCTGTAGGTGCTCCGGTGTCCCTGATAGAATCTGTTTGGGCTCTGGACTCCCACACATGCTAGCCATGCTAGCCCTGTGCTTCTGGAAAAGGTCCGGGCTGCCAGGTGGCTGAGAGGACACCAGCAAGTGTTTTGAGAACTGCTCTGGACTGCCTCTCGACAGGCTCTTGCCAAGTTTCTCTGGACTGAGACCCCGTAGGCCCTTATGATCTGGACTGGAGAAGGACCCACAGCGAGACCGGCAGACTTGGGGATAGGTGTGCGCTGCGTACTCTTGGCTGGTGCTATGTCTGCGGCTTGCATGCTCAGGACCCGGTGCCTCCTCCCCTGAGCCTGGCTTATGTAGGTGGTCAGGACTGCCTCCAACCGGGCCACCCAACAGCTGCTGCTTATGTGTGAGATGGTCAGGGCTGTCGGTGCTGCCCGCGCTGGAGGTACTGCTCCCGTCACCTACATCCCTTAGTAGGCCAGGCCCAGGACCGCTGGCGTGAGACAGGCTGCTCTGGCTATCGATTGAATTCCTGCATCCGGCTGGTCCCCCGGTACCTGCTGACCTGCCAGTGCCTCCAGAGCCCTTCTCCTCATCCAGCATAAGGCACAGCTCTCTCAGTTCAAGGTTCTCCCTCACTACTTCCTCCTGCCTTTGCTCCAGCTCTTTCAGCTTCTGCAGGTACAGCGTCACCTCCTTACGCATGATCCCTGCACTGTAGCGGCCCAAGCGCTGCCACTCCCTCGACACCTTCTTTCCTTTTTGCCGGTCATCATCCAGAAAGCAGCAGAGGTCCCGCAGCTCCTGGTTGTCCTCTTGAAGCTTCTGATTCACCTCCTGGAACAATAAAAATCTATGACTCAACACTGATGTCAGAGCAGAGCAAGTTTGTTGCAAGTGAAGTACAATACTGGCGTATATAATATATATATATATATATATATATATATATATATATATATATATATATAGATATAGATATATATAGATATATATAGATAGATATAGATAGATAGATAGATAGATACAGTAGATAGATATATAGATATATATATATATATAAAACTTATATATATATATAGTTAATGTTCTAGGACAAAATTACATTTAAGAGGCGCTTTACCCTGGGGAACATTTATGTCCATCACAGACACAGAACGCATGTGCGAGGAGCTAAATCTTAGAGGGGGAAAAAAATATTCAAAGCTGCACAACATGCCAAAATGCCACGTGAAAACGTGTAAAATTGGACCTGTAAAGATCACGTGACGCTTTTTAAAAATAAATTATTTTATATATATAAAAAATAATTAATATACAATGAGCTTTTGTTTGATTAGTACCAAAACAATGTGGTATTTCTCAATGAAAATGATCTAAGGCTACAGAAGAGTTAATGCGATCGCCATTCCAATTCGCCTACACACTGTAAGCTGAACCCAGGCTCGCCTTACCTTCAGCCCTCGTATCTCGTTGAGGTGCTGCTGCAGCCTGCGGTTCACCTCTCGGATGAGATTGCTGTGGTCCACTATAACGCTCATCTTCTCGGTTTCGGCTTTGCGCAGCCGGCGAACCAGCTCCTCCTTGCTCCATTTCAGAAGCTCCTCATCCGTAAGTTTGGAGAGATCCTCTGAGGGACCTTCTGCGCTCTTGGATATGCTCGACTGCAGCTGAGGCTGGATGGGCTTTTCCATTCTCCCGAGCAACTTATCAAAGTGCTAGGCTATAAAACAAATCACCAACAAGCCAGTCAAATCCTTCGTTGCCACTTTTCCTCGAATTCCCCCTTTTTAGGATCGAATTTTTGTGACTAGCATTTTAAGGATAACAGTTCTGCCCATGCTGTCCCCTCTGAAGACAGGGATGCAGCCCTAGAGTACCGGCGAATACTTCTCCCCTTTATGCGCTTGCTGCACGGGTGGACCCTCTGTCTCTACGTTTGGTCTGTTTCCATCTGTCCGTCAGCATCCTGTCCAGCTCAGTGCGGTGCTGAACCCGAGCCTGCTGTCCGCGCGCATAAGGAAGGCGCACGGCTGGTTGCTTCTGTACTCAGAGTGCGTGACAGCACCCTCTCAAAATGCTCGACTGGCTGAGTTGTGATTTTTCTCTCTCTCCCTCTCTCTTTCTGTTCCGTCACACGCCCCCTTCTTTTGGAGACAGATAATGTTTTGTTATTGGGCGCCACCTGGTGGTGGTGCCCTCTAAATCGTTCACCATTTGAAGACAGTTTAGATGTGCAAATTTAGCATAATAATAATAATGCATTTAAAATAAATATCAGACTGTAGGGATGGCCCAAAAGGCTTATTAATTTATTTATTTATTTATTTATTTAACTCTTAATTATGTAATAATGATAATAATAATTATAATTATAATACATTTAAAATAAATATCAGACTGTAGGGATGGACCTAAAGGCTGACTATTTATTTGTTTGTTTGTTTGTTTGTTTATTGAAAATATCAGACTGGAGGGATGGCCCTAAAGGCTGATTATTTATTTATTTATTTATTTATTTAACTCTTAATTGTGTAGTAATAATAATAATACATTTAAAATAAATATCAGACTGGAGGGATGGCCCTAAAGGCTGATTATTTATTTATTTATTTATTTAACTCTTAATTGTGTAGTAATAGTAATAATAATAATACATTTAAAATAAATATCAGACCGGAGGGATGGCCCTAAAGGCTGATTATTTATTTATTTATTTATTTAACTCTTAATTGTGTAATAATAATAATAATAATACATTTAAAATAAATATCAGACTGTAGGGATGGCCCTAAAGACTGACTATTTGTTTGTTTGTTTGTTTGTTTGTTAAAAATATCAGACTGTAGGGATGGCCCTAAAGGCTGATTATTTATTTATTCATTTATTTATTTATTTATTTATTTATTTAACTCTTAATTATGTAATAATAATAATAATAATAATAATAATAATAACACATTTAAAATGAATATGACTATAGGGATGGCCCTAATGGCTGACTATTTTATTTATTTGTTTGTTTGTTTGTTTATTAAAAATATCAGCCTGGGGGATGGCCCTAAAGGCTGATTATTTATTTATTCATTTATTTATTTAACTCTTAATGATGTAGTAGTAGTAGTAATAATAATAATAATAATACATTTAAAATAAATATCAGACTGTAGGGATGGCCCTAAAGGCTGATTGATTATTTATTTATTCTACCTTACAATTATAAATTATAATATATCTATAATTATTAAAATAATGTAATATTTAATTATTATTAAATAATAATAATAATAATAATTCTTATAATTCTTCTTATTATTATTCATAGACATTATAAGCCATTGTTCGATTAAAATACAATCAATCAAAATCAAGAGGTGGATCATATAGACATGAATTAATTAATTAATTAATTAATTAATTAATGCAATACTTAATAATTAATTTTTAATCTAGTGCACACTGGAACTGGTTTTTGTTCACAAGCAAGAAAAAAAACACTTAAGAGCACTTTGGGATGAACAGTTTGGAATGACATGGATCTACGAAGATCTATATATGTGTGTCACAACACAGGGCTCAGTTTACAAAACATAACATTGTTTTGGAAAATAACTTGCTTTAGGTTTTGTCTAAGATGTAGGTCAGAGGATAAACTGTCATCTCAAATAGTTCAGATGAATTGGTTTTGGACAGAGAGATGTCTATGTAAGGGCAATTTCTGATACCTTATTATACATCACTCAAACTTTTACAGCCTGGTTAATAAATTGCAGATTTTGAACATCTATTTCTTGTAAAGCTTCATCTAACAGTGAAAATGAGAGAGATTTAGACATCTCACCTGAGCCGCAGCAACCATTTAAACGTCATTAAAGCTTATGATTAACAACCTTAAGCTGATACATTTATGGAGGGATATGTGGTCTTGAGTCTGCTGGGCTATTTCCATTATGATTCTGCTTTTGTTTTATGATTAGTGCTGGAAGAACTCTGCATGGATCACTTTCAAGTGAATTAAAGGCTTGCACCTGTTCATCCTACCGGTTTTATTTTGAATTAAAGAGGCAAATTATTTATGAGGAAACATTCCTTCAGTTATATAACTGGTGATTCCTGCTGACACCTTTAAGCAAGCCCTAACTTTGTCAGCTTAGTCAAATTAAAAATTACTCATTAGTCATTTAAGTGACACTTTTATTCAAAGCAATTTACAGTACACTTATTACTGGAGTTACTAATGATGAAGTGCCTTGCTCAAGGACACAATGCTGATAGTTAATAGATCAGTGCTGCTGAGTTTGAAAACACAATAATGCAAGTCATTATTCACTAATCTGTCTTTTCTGGTGTATTTATATTTTTTTGTGTGTCCTGTCCTATGTAATTGCATGGAAAATATCTACTGTTCTTTCCTTTGTTTTTCATGGAAGAAAGAAATTCATGGAAGTGTAGCAGGTTAATTGTTTTCTTGGTGTCATTCTAGATGGTAGTTTAGTGGCGAGGGGAGGGAGAATTCCATGAAATGATGAGGGGTGTGTCTAGTGGATGACACGAGAGCACAGTACACAAACAACCTGTGACAATATCCGTCATCTTGCAGTGCAATGGCGATAACTCTACCAGCTCTGTGTCTCCTGTTTGGATGTATATGTTTCCCATATACAGAATGTTGGGAAGCACCCCGGTTTTGTCGTGGATATGAGTGTCCCGTGTACACTCTGGTTCAAGAAAATCAGGTAGGTCTACTACCTTTTTTTTTTTTTTTTTTAGTTTGGAATACTTTAAATTTAGTTTGTTACATATAAAAAGTTCTATCATTGTGGAAATAAAAAGGGATTTGAGGAGCGCAACTACGACATGAGCTACTGGATTACCACTGATATTGCGAGTACCAGCCAGAGTGATATAAAGGAGGGATTTTGGAAACTCTATTATTTCAATCATGGGCAAAACAGTGCGAGTAAGTAAGCTTCACCAATCTTATGGTTTTAATGGAGAAAGTAAGTCGTCGTTAATTTTCACTAATCTTAACTGTAATTTTACTTCTCAGATAAGGAGATTACCATGACCAGGCCTGTGCTGGTGTCAGTGAAGGAAGCTGATGGAACAGGGGAAAGACAGGTGTCCATTTCCGTCTATCAATCTGACACGGACATCCCTGAACCCAACGATACGACCATCAGAAAAACAGTTATACCAGCCGGGATTGTCTATGTCAGGTTAGTCATTTCACTAAACAATGACAGTCAAACGGTTCATTTACTGTTTCTCATTTAAACATTCTGTCTTTGCTGGGCATTACAGGTCGTTTGGTGGTATGGCTTCTGATGAAGACGCCTTAGAGAATGTGCAGCAGCTTAGAGAAGACCTCAGGGCTGCAGGAAAGGAATTTATTGAAAACAGGTTTGATGCAGCTGGCTATGACGCACCATGGGATTTCATCAACAGGCACAATGAAGTTTGGGTTCGTTCACCCTGAGCATTTACAGATCCAGTTCTTTTGCTCATTCCTACAGTGTAGCCAGTTTTTACTTTGAAGTTCCAGTCTGTTCAAGATTTTCTGACATGTTATATGACAAAATATGTTAATATAGTATTCATGTTTCAATCTTAACCATTGTATTAATGTGTTGTTTAGTGCAATATACGTGTAAAAGCACATTGGAGTTGTTTGATGGGATTATAAACTGGTTTTAGGAATGAGGACTATCTGTAGGTTCACAGTGAAAATGCACAAAAAAAATCACTTCTACTAAACGTTTTGAAAATAAAACTTTTGACATTCTTCAAAACAGTTTTGTTCTTTTAATACATGTATGTAAGATATTTAGTTTTTCTTCAAATGATGAATGAAACGAATGACAACTGCATAAAATAAATGCATTTTTAATAAGCAGAAGATAAACTTTAAAACCTAGAAAAGACACAGAAAGCACATAAACAAAATACTGAAAGTTTCTAAAATACAAGAAAAACAGGTTTAGGAATTATCAGAATGGGGATACTGTGATTTTAGGTTATCAGGTTTCTCATCAGCTTTTGTTCATGTTATAAGAAACGCCACCCACTTAAACCAGTCTAACTGGTGATCCACAACTTTATTTAGGCTATTAATGAAACTATTTGATTTAAACAATGAGATGCTCAGACACTAAAGAAATGTAAAGTTGTGAATGTGAATCTTCCAGCTTGTAAGTTAGTATGAAACAATGCATTCAAATTCGAAACTCGTAAGAGAGCTTATGACTTCTGACAACACCCTTTTGCAGTCTAAGAGACCTTACATAAAATAGTGAAAGAATTGTTTTGCATCCATGGTAGTGTGATCTGGGATTCTTAGGCCTGCAATATTGTGTTTGTGTGATTGTTTGTTGATGGGGTTTCCCTGATGTGTATAATATTGTACTTGCTGGAAGAAAAACTGGGTCAGCCCACCTGAGACGTTTTGTCATGGTGACTGATCTGGAGTCAGTTTAATTAGTCGCATCTTCCCTAGCAGAGCGGGGAAATGTGATGAGGCTGCATTTTCCCATCTCTGCAGTTCCACTCCGCAATTCTCCCTCAAAATGGGCCAGCAACCTCACCTGAGAGAGAGAGAGAGAGAGAGAGCAAACTTTGTAGTTTTGACTCTCTGAAAACTTAAATATCACAGACGTTAGGGGCGAGATCTGCTTGGTTACAAACGTTCTTCCAAATATCTTTGTGTTCAGCAGAACAAAGAAATTTATACAGGTTTGGAACAACTTGAGGGTGAGTAAATGATGACAGAATTTTCATTTTTGGGTGAACTATCCCTTTAATAGCTAAACATGCCAGGATGCATGCATGTTTATATACACTAGGTGGCAGCACTGACTCTTGTGATCTTCCTCCAACAACTTCATACAGTAATAGCACTCCACATTACATATGGCATTAAATTAGTGTACTCAGTTTGTGCGTGTCAAGTTTTCATAAAAATTTCCTCACCCATTTGCATTAGCAACAATTATGCTGTTGTATCTAGCAGAAGTTTGAGCTATAGAAGAATGAGTGGGCAGTTCCTCGCTAACAATGTCGGAACAAAACCCGCTACCCAGCATGCCTCAGCTCTCACCATGGGAAGCTGGACACTCAATGCCCCTCAACACAGATTCACTCAGTTTCCATGGTTACATTTCTATAGCAAGAAGTCAGCCATGTTCGTCAAAAAACATAATTATGCTTCAATGAAGCCAGATCTGTAATAACCCTAGATGTGTTTTTATGAGTCATAGAGAACTTGGCTTGACTACATACTTATATAGTGGTATTTTCATCAGCAGGCCTTAGGACTGTTGTGTTCTGCAGTTCATTTAACACTGGAGCTTATTCGGGTATTAGATTGTATACTTGGAAATCAGTGCATACTCGTTTAGCGCATGTTTGGCCGTTCACAAGAAATAAGACACTATGTAGTTGTGATATCTTGGAAACAGCCTAATTATCTCATTTATCGGCACATTTTTATTATAAAATTCTGTCTGGGCTTGTATGTGCCACTTGTATGTGTCCAATAAAAGCCAGTCTGACTTGGCAGGTTATGTTAGCATATGTTTGCAGGCTTGTGAATTTTAATCTGTCCTGTTTTGGATGATGTTCTTGGTGTGGAGGCCCAAGCCAAAAGCCTGTTTGGACTGGCTCATGGGAATTAATCTTATCAGAGACTGGCCAGTTTCCTGAGAAAATGGCTGGAGCTCAGTGCTGTCAGATAAGGCAGTGTAGGAATGCAAGTGTGGTTGTGCATTTCGAGAAAGTTTTAACCCTGTAGCATCTTCATGCTTATACCAGCCGTGTGATATGTCTGTCCATCTGTTGCATGATCTGTTTTTCCACCCATCTGTTGATTGGCTTATCTGTCTTTCTCTCTCTTTTCATTCATTTTGAGGTCCAAAACATCTTGTCATCTGCTCTCTGCTTCTCCCATGAGTGGGTTTCATCTTTTTACATAACAGATTATTAAAAATACAGCAACTTTTGGCCAAGAACAAAGTTTTTTTTAAAACGTTGTTTCGTATTAAAATGTCCCTCATGATTACCCCACACGGTTTATAATTGATGATGTGCTAAACATGAGGCTGAAACTCAGTGGCTGTCACTGAAGCTCAGATGCTGAGGCAGCAAATCTCGACTAAAGTTTGGCCCCAGAGAATTTTCATTTCGATTAATTATTTTTAATCTTCACTGCGGCATACATAATGATTAGACTGTGATATATAGAGTACTGTATGTAAATGCTGATGTCCAAAAGTCATTGAAATACGATTTAAATTTGAAACATGGTGGAATATATATATATTTTTTTATTTTATTATTATTTATTGTATACGATTCTGCACTATGTAAGTCACTAATCAAATAAGCATATTTGTAACGCTGAGCATGTGAACCGTTTTTTTCGAAAGGTCATATGTTCTTGCAAGTGGTGTCAGACTTTTGTGATATAGTGATCACTTGCCTCACACTTCCTCTAATACAGTGTTTAAGAGGAAGTGCTATTATGTCTGTTGTGTTCCTAAAGTATAATGGATGTCAGCATGTAGAACAGCAAAGCTCAAAGCAACCCTTGAATCCCTTGAGGGTCTGTTCTATCCCTCCCCATCCCTTTACCTTGATCGTTCAGCAAGTTTGGAAGCCTCTCCAATTTGTGAATCTCTGGGTTTAGAGTGATGAATTATAGATTAGAGTTTTTCCAAAAAGAGATGTTGGGGATTTTATCATAACATTTTTTGTCATAAGCATTCACTCAGCTTTCATTAAAATTTAAGGACAATGTCTCTGCTTGGCTTGAATCTAAAATCTTCGGAGGCTTTTATCACAAAACAAGAGCATTAAATCCCAGTCACGATTACAGTTTGACTTTGTTTACAGTTTACGTATAATGAATCAAATCTTTAAATTATAAATATTTTGTCTGCAGCATGTTCCCATAGCAGTGTTGGGTACTCTTGGGTCATGACCAAAAGCAGTGAGTAGCTATAAATAGCTACTACAGTGTGTGTGTGTGTGTGTGTGTGTGTGTGTGTGTGTGTGTGTGTGTGGTCCTACATCATGGGGACAAAAAAAAAAAAAATGTCCCCACAAAGACATTTTTTGGTCCACCATGAGCTAAGCAGCTTGAGTCAATCAAGTGAATCAAGTGATTATTTATTTATTTATTTATTTATTTATTTATTTTTTTTTTTATGTAAAAATGTAGAAAGATTTCTGCAATGGGTAGGTTTAGGGTTAGGGGATAGAATGTAAACTTTGTACAGTATAAAAATCCTTATGTTTTTGGAATGTCCCAATAAAACATGGAAACCCAACACACACATACAGCACAAGTTGGGTTTTCTTGAAGTATATTAAAGGGTTAGTTCACCCAAAAATGAAAATAATGTCATTTATTACTTACCGTCATGGTGTTACACACCCGTAAGACCTTCGTTAATCTTTGGAACACAAATTAAGATATTTTTGTTGAAATCCGATGGCTCAGTGAGGCCTGCATAGCCAGCAATGACATTTCCTCTCTCAAGATCCATTCATGTACTAAAAACAAAACAAAAAATTATCGGTTCATGTGAGTACAGTGGTTCAATATTAATATTATTAAGTGATGAGAATATTTTTGGTGCACCAAAAAACAAAACAAAAAAAAAACCACTTTATATAGTGATTTCAAAACACTGTTTCATGAAGCTTCGGAGCATAATGATTCGGCGTGTCTGATGAACTGATTTAAATATGTTTTTAGTACCTTTATGGATCTTGAGAGAGGAAATGTCATTGCTCCCTATGGAGGCCTCACTGAGCCATCGGATTTCAACAAAAATATCTTAATTTGTGTTCCGAAGATTAACGAAGGTCTTACGGGTGTGGAACGGCATGAGGGTGAGTAATAAATGACAGAATTTAAATTTTTGGGTGAACTAACCCTTTAATTACCTTTCTGAAATGCAAGAGAGTAACGTTTAACACCAAAAGGGTTAGTTCACCCAAAAATGAAAATTCCGTCATTAATTACTCACCCTCGTCTCCTTCCACACCTGTAAGACTTTCGTTCATCTTCTGAACACAAATGAAGATCTTTTGGATGAAATCTTAGAGCTTTCTGTCCACCCATAGACAACCAATGCAACTAAAACTTTATAGGTTCAAAAAGTCTATAAAGAGAAATCTAATCCAAAGCTAATCCATGTGAATTGAATGATTTAGTCTAAATTTTCTGAGGAGACTCGACAGATTTATATGATGAACAGATTGAATTTAGACTTTTATTCACATATAAATACTGATCAGTGAGCATAAACAGAAGCTCAACCGAATTTGCTTCACATGCGAGACAACAAACCTCTTCCGGAAGCTCAGATGTGCTGCATAACAAATGTGAATGTATCTCACTGGGTCTCACACGCATCAAGCAAACATGCTTGGGCTTCCGTTTACCATATCTGATGTGTGCGTTGATGATATTTATATGTGAATCTCTTTGTCTTATGACACTCAGTTTGGCATTCTGTTATTCTGACACCACCATATGTGTACAGCTGAAAAAACCCAGATCACTTAGAAAAAACAATACTTATAACTGCAGAGGTTGTTAATCAATTTTGGAGGCATGATCATGTGGGCATTTTCTGTCTTTTGTTCAAGCAAAAATTACATTTTGAATCTCACCGGGTCCTATGCATAAATAGTGTTTGCTGTGGCATCACATTATTGCACACAAACAGACCTTGTATGATGGTACATTTCTCTCTCTCTCTCTCTCTCTCTCCCTTTCCACCCAAACCAACACCAGGATACAGTGATTTTTTCAGAGGACAGAGGACTGTCCAAACACATAAAAACTCATTGTCTGCCTGCAGGGCCTCTACTTGTCCAGTCAGGTTTGGTTTTCAGAGAAATGTGGAAGTGGTGGAAGAGAGGTTCTTTATCAGCACCCAGCTTTGCTTTTCTTTCTGATTGGTTGGACTCTGGCTGTATCTAAGACCAGGGTTTAAAAAAAATCCTCAACCAATTTTCATTTTCTTATATTGTACAGATGCACTTGTGCAAATTTTAGCTCATGCATGCATGTTTTAAGGACTATAATTCAGCTTTAGATTTTCAACCATCCCAAATCCAGTAAGGCACCTCAAATTTAATATTTACAATTTAAAGTAATTTATAATGTAATCACAATCATTTTACCCAGTAACACTTTATAATAAGGTTTAGGTAATTATGTATCAAGAATTAATAATTAAAAATACTTTTACAGCATTTATTATTCTTGGTCACTGTTCATTTTGCATAAACATATTTAACTTTTAATTTAACTTTTTGTTGTATAAATAATCAGTAGTAATGTATTATGAACAAATATAAATTTACAGTGAACAAATAAAGTGAAATGTTACCAATAGAATAAAACCATCATCATATATGTGTGTGTATGTGTGTCTTTTTATATATATATATCATTTTATTTTATTTTTTTTACCAGATAATATAAGGTTCTGCTGTGAGGTCACAGTTATGGTCGGCAGCAGAGATTAAATGATGAGTTTTCTCATGGTGTGACTTGGTTGAGGATTAGAGAGACTTTGGGACAAATGTCAGAAGACTCCAGACTCAGCTATCAGTATCCACCTGGCTCCATCATCACTAACACTCATGCTGTGCTCCAGTGTGCCACTTTTATTAAAGATTTATAATAGATTGGATTGGTTAATACTGGGATTTGAGATTTGTAGCAGAGTAAACAAGACACTGTAAACCTGTGTAGCCGGTGTGGTAACAGGAGTTGTGCAAACCACCTCCTGACTCAGCTGTAAATGAATGAATTTTAATGACACACCCATACAGATGAAACATATATGTCTCTAGTGACTGAATATGAATATTGAATAGGTTGCTAGATTATTAGTAAGTATTATATAGCGCCTATATACAGTAAATTACGCAGTGAACTAATAGTATTGTATAAATAGAATGGGACCATGTGCATGTTTTACTGTGTGTTTGAGCGTGAGATCATAAAATAAAGCAATACAATATTACATATCCATGCTTACTTTTTTTTTTTTTATGTAGCAGAATAAGAGATTAACAATTCTCAGAAAATTTCGACTAGATCAGCCCAAATGTTACATTTGGACTGGTTCATCCCACTCTTTTTCTCTGATCTTTTAGTTTGACATGAACAGGATGCTGGCCAAACATGCAATAACATAAACAGATTGTGCAGATTGAAAATTGCAGGCATATTAAGATTTTCATTCATTACAAGGTTTTATAACAGCAGTTATTGTAATACAAATAGACATAAATGAACATAGTGTTTCTTTGAATGTTTAGTTCTATTTCAGAATTCTCCTTATAGGCAAGCGATTTGTATTTTCTAAGAGCATATATGAAATTGAGTAATAGGGGTATTGCTTTGTATGACTGACTGAAAAACACTGTTGCATAACATTTTTCATCATTCACTGTTATTTTGATAAATAGACCATTTTCCTGCAAGATCATGTGAGGATGAAAGCTATTATTTCATCAGTTGTCTGTGAAAAGTCTGTGTGATGATTCTGGTCAGGTTTTTCCATTGTGGTTCCTTTTACAGTCCCTCTCATGTAAATTGCTCAATAAACATTAAATAATGTTGCAAAAGGATTTCTATAAGGCTTGGTTTTGGAGTTAGGTTAGAAAATATTATTACACTCTAAAAAATGCTGGGTTAAAAATAACCCAAGTTGGGTTGAAAATGGACAAACCCAGCGATTGGGTTGTTTTAACCCAGTGGTTGGGTTAAATGTTTGACCCAGCCAGCTGGGTAGTTTAATTTAACTCATCTATTGTTTAAAAATTACTGTATTGCTTGCTTAAAATGAACCCAAAGTATTTTGGAAAGGAACATTATTATGTTTAGTTTAATAAATGAACATTTATTAATAAGTTTAATGAATAATAATTACACTTCAGTCAGGACCACAAAAATTACAAGAGACAAAATTTAGTCAATTTTTTATTGGCATATTTGCTAAAGTTACAATTTGGCGGTATGGCTCTGTTCTAAATTACCCGTCCTTTCATGAGCTCCATGAAAGCCAAGACCGGGAACAGCAGCAGCTTCTGGGGACAACCTCCAATTTTTTAACTGGGAGAGCAGCAGAAAATCCCCCTATTGAGAACACAGCATGCATCAATGACAACAGAATGACACTGTTTAAGTTATACACAAGTTTAAGGAGGAGCTGGGGAGGAGGTGGGTTGCAAGCAGCGTGCAGTGGAAGCAGCCAAGCAGGCAGAGAGACTGAAGCTGCATTTAAGTAATGCGCCTTATTTTAGAGTTGCCAATGGAGTCCATAGAAATTGGATCAGCTGATATAGGTGGGGCTGGAATTTGAGAATCAGCTGATAGCGGAGCTTGACTATGAGGCCTGCCTGAACTAATGCTGACGCTATATAATAAACATTTATTAAAGGGATAGTTCACCCAAAAATGAAAATTTGATGTTTATCTGCTTACCCCCAGCGCATCCAAGATGTAGGTGAACTCGCTTAGTGAGGTCTGATCGCGTTCTGACAACGGCAGTGATGTCTTGCACTCATTGAAGTATATGCGCGAGACATCACTGCCGTTGTCAGAACGCGATCAGACCTCACTAAGCGAGTTCACCTACAATTTGGATGCACTGTGGGGGTAAGCAGATAAACATCAAATTTTCACTATCCCTTTAAATTGCTTATTAATAAGTGTTCTCCTTTTGATTTCCCACCTATTTTGGGTTCATTTTAAGCCAGCCATACAGTAATTTTTAAACAATACTTAAAAATGGTTATGGTTAAATAAAACTACCCAGCACATTGGGCAAACATTTAACCCAACTGCTGGGTTAAAATAGCCCAATTGCTGGGTTTGTCCATTTTCAACCCAAATTGGGTTGTTTTTAACCCAGCATTTTTTTAGAGTGTAGCTAATGCATTATAAAAACAATAGAAGTAAATGGAAAGTGATAGAGGGGAAAAGTATGTTTGTAACTGAAACTTCTTGTAGTGTTCGTCATTCTGGGAAAAAGCATGGAAACACTGCATCAGGCTCTTTATTTATTAATCATCTTCTTTTGAGGTGCTATATTAAGACAGAGTGCTTGCTGTACAATGTACCACACTGTAATTTATTATGCTGGACTTGTCTTTTCCCAGCATCCTCTCCTTCAGGGCTGTTTGTCCTCTATCTGAACCTAGGACAAAGTTTAAGCGTCCACAAGTGTCTCAATCTGACTGCTACAAGATATGATAAAAATATATACTAACATACGCTTTCAAAGATCGATACAGCACAGGTCTATGTGTAAAGAAAGCAGAAGTAGGTCACATGAGATTAGAAAGAACTGATCTTTTGAATCACCAGCACATTAACTGAAACTTCTGTGACTAATGAATAGCAGTTAAAAAGAAGACAGTGGACCTTTTCAGTTTGTTGCAAAGGTCACATTTGAATTTAGATACTGAAAATGGTTCACTCAACAGTTATCAAGAGTATTCTTAGAGGAACGTCCCGATTTTGCTGAGTTAGACATGTTCCTGGGTCAACATATTTTGTTGATCCTGGAACAGCATTCTTGTCCAAAAATGTATCATGCCTACCCCTAAACCTAACCTTACTCATAAGTTATCCCTAAAATCAGAGGGAAAGTTGAATAGCATTGATGCAGAAGCACCTAACCCTGGTTGTAAGCTAAAACTTGACATAAACTGTAAACTTGCCCCTTAAATCTGATTGGTTGCTTGGAATGTTGTTCCAAGATTGACAAAGATGACATGTTGCACTTGGTGAAATCAGGTTCTACTTCTTAGAGATATGTTGTCATAAAATGTGGTAATGCTATTGATTATGTTCTCAGCGCTCTACACAGACACCCTCAGTTGCCGATCATTGTTGTATTTCCCCAAAACAGGTCACCTATTTGACTTTAGTAAGTGACATCACCCCTGTGCATTTCCCTCACCTTTCTATTTCCATCTGTCTGTCCTACTTGTCTTTCCTCCAGGTGAACTGTCTAATTGAGAGCCGTCAAGGGGCAGCTCCCCCACCGTCCCTTTCTTGTCTGGGGGGCAAATTCTAGTTTCTGTTCCTGCTAGTCCTCTGCCACCCGCTGTCTGTCCTTAGCTTGACTTTGGTCAGAGGTAATGTATCCTTTCCTAATATAGAGAAACCAAAGACAATAAGACACTCTTAGAATAGAGCCTGGATTGTGGAGTCCCCACGGATGAGTGTCGGTGCTGGTTTGTGGAAAGCACTTCAGTGGCAGCAGCATACTATACTCCTCTCCAAATCAATATCTCTTATAACTCTTGTGCAGAATACTTGCGTAACTTTGTTCATGTTCTCAGAAAATGTGTTGTATACGAATTAAGGATGTGCAGAGAAGCGGTTATATTTATTAGAATACCAAAAAATAATCTGTCTGTATAGATTAGAACATGCTTTGGAGGCTTAAACCAGATGTGTTACATAGATAAATCATCATTTGGGTTGACTTGCATATGACAAAAATAATCCTTCTTTCTTTTTCTTTCTTTCTTTCTCTCCTTCTTTCTTTTGAAGTTCGATAATAGGGCATCTCCATTATAGGGCTATCCATATTGACATTGTGAATGATGTGCTAGTCAATAGGTGTCTTTTGTCCCCCTCTAGGAAGACAGGCATGAGTTACAGTAATCACCACAGATCTTTGACGTGATGAGGGAATTGATAACTTGACGGTGGAAAATGGAGGCTTGTTTAAAAGAAAAGAATGGCTCTTTTTCAGAAACAGAATACTTTAATGCACTCTTGAAGGGAAAAAAAATGTAAATAAACTTGACAGTGAAAACTTGAAGTGGTTTGGGAGATGATGAGAGGATTTAGATGACAGTTTGTGAGACTGAACTAGGGTGATTGAAATAGGATTCTCGATTACAGCTATTAAGCTCAAGTTTAACACAGATGAGAGCTGTTTTAGGAGCAGTGTGGATTGGGTAATATCGATCATTTTGGAAATGTCGAAATAAATCACTGGCTAATTGCTAAAGATTTGATTGTGTGTGTCTGTGGGTGGGTGGGCGTCTTTTGTAGTTAATTTACAGAAAAGCAGGATACTTAGACATAAAATGCTTGCAGGTTTTGAATGCATCTTGTGAGGTGAGACAACGGAGGGATGAATGTGCTAGATAACGGAAGGACTGAGTCAACGAGAAAGCACAGGATGTAGAAAAAGAGAGAATAATCCCTCAAAGCCCAGGAGGATTAAGCATCCAAAGAGCATCACACCATATTACAGAGAGATGTTTTTAACCTCAGGTCAACTACCCAGAAACCACCTCTCACTAATTTCAGCACGGAGGGGAGGGGAAAAGGTGTCAATTTCTGAACAAGCGCAAATAGCTGCAGACTGCAGTGGATTAGCTTTAAGAAAGAAAAAAATAGAAAGAGGCAGAAAATGTGTGTGTCTGCATGTGTTTCTGGTGTGCGTGTGAGACAATAATCCTGCTGTTTATTAAGAATGAGTTCCTCATCTCTCTCTCACTAAGATTCATCTTCATTCACAATTTCCCTTATTGCAGCTGCAGTATTTGTATATTATTTTAAATTTGATTTATAATCTCCAATATGTGTTCGTGGTGTGCTTTTATTTTAATATACCATATGTTTGTATTTTAGAAAGCTCTGATAATCTCCAAACTATCCATACCTGAGCAACTGCTGTTGAGATGAATGGGAATGCTAATGTATATGTTTCTCCAGTTTCTTGGTAATATTGCACACCTGGTTCTGTCCTAGTCCCCTGGTCTAGTTAGTTCCTCATTTATTATGTATACATATAACCCTGTGGCTACTCCTGTGTTTGTCTCTTGTTTTCATTCAGCATGGTTGTTGTTATATGGTAATGGTTGAGAAAGGAGTTTATTGACACTTTTTTTTTTGACATTTTTTTAAAAAATAAAATAAAAAAAATAATAAAAAAAAAACATAATGATGAATTATATGCCTAGTTCTGTCATGAAACTCTAGATGGCGCAGTCAGAAGTGTCCTTAACACAAACTGATGATATTCTCAGTATTAAAGGGTTAGTTCACCCAAAAATGAAATTTCTGTCATCAACTTCTCACCCTCATGTCCTTCCAAACCCGCAAGACCTTTCCAGGTTCTTCGTCAGAATGCCGACTCATTATTGGCCTGCTCCTGCGTCAGCATCGAACACATGCGTCGTGCTGCTCATGTGAGCGGTGTTGGCCAATACTGAGTCAGCGTTCTGGCTTAAAACCCGGAAGCGCTGAACGTAAACAGCATAGGAGAATGACAGGGAGGAGATGGAATTGTTAAATAAAGTCTTATTTTTGTTTTGGTTTTGCGCGCAAAAAGTATTCTCGGCGCTTCGTAACATTGAGGTTGAACCACTGTGGTGGTCACATGGATTATTTTAACAATGTCTTTTCAACCTTTCTGGGCTGCCTATGTGTGGTTCGGATTTCATCAAAAATATCTTAATTTGTGCTCCGAAGATGAACGAAGATCTTACAGGTTTGCAACAACATGAGGGTGAGTACTAAATGAAAGAAATTTCATTTTTGGGTGAACTAACCCAAAAATGAAACTTGGCACAAGCTGATTGGTTCATGTCGCATTTGGAGCCAATGAGCTTGCTGCTTACAACATTTAAATGGCTGTTTAGAATTTACAATAGCAGTTTGCAGCATGCTTTTAGAGTTCCTCTGAAACCCTCCACCTTCCCCAGCTCCACCTGTATAGATCTGCTATGGGTAATTTTAAATATTTGTGCAGCAGCAATATGTCTTGCATATGCACAGCAGCTTATGAGCATATGTATTGGCGGGAACAAGTTCCTGTACTAAGCAATAATCTATATACATATATACAGTGTGTGTGTGCGTTTTTGTGTCATATCAGGACACAAATTTGTATAATGTCATGGGTATGACATAGGTATTACAAGGTATTACTTATGAGGACATTACCCCATGTCCTCATTTTTCAAAAGGCTTATAAATCATACAGAATATGAGTTTTTTTTTTGAGAAAGAACAAATGTGCACAGTTTTCTGTTATGGGTAGGCTTAGGGGTAGGGGTAATGTAGGGGGATAGAATCTACGGCTTGTACAGTATATTTATGAGGACACAAATATGTCCTCGTAAACAAAATGGCTTAAAAACATACTAAACAGTGTTTTTTAAATTAAAAAATGCAGACAGTTTCCTGTATAGGTTTAGGGGTAGGGGTGGTGTAAGGGGATAGAATATACAGTTTGTACAGTATAAAAACCATTACATCTAAGTCTCCGTAAACCATATATACAAGTGTGTGTGTGTGTGTGTGTGTGTGTGTGTGTGTGTGTGTGTGTGTGTGTGTGTGTGTGTGTGTGTGTGTGTGTGTGTGTGTGGGCGCGCATGTGATGTGAGAATATCATAGCCGTTATCACTCCTCCTGTTCTTTCATGAACCACCAGTCAATTCCTCCACTGGGCATCAGATCAGAGGCAGGTGCTTCCTGAAACCTTTGCAAACAACTTTCATCTTCATCTTTTTCAATGGGAAACATCTGACATTTAACTAGAAAGAAAAAAAAATATAGAATTTAAGATGGCCACGACTGTGTATACACAAGTATACATTTATTACATAATATGAATGGTAAAGACATATGAACCATTCTGTAACTGGTTATATCAAAGGAGGGGCCATCAAACAACATCAAAGACAAACAGAAATTGACACTTTCTGGGGACATGATAGTGAAAATCAATAAAATTTATTTGAAGTGTCTGATCTTTTAAATGCCAAAGCAAAAACGTAAGAAGACTGAACATCAAGGTTGGAGAATCAGTTTGATTCCCACATAGAAAACAATAGTCTTTGCATAAGCAGTGAGCTTGCCATATACATACAACAATAAGTTAACTAAAATCATTGTTAGATAGTATAATTATATATCGAATATCTCTTCCATGATAATATACATTGCTAATCCATATCTATGACCTTTTCTCTGTGTCCTTGATGGTAAATCAGAGCACCTCTGTGTGTCCTTGACTAATTTGTCTTGCTCTCAGCTGAAGCCTTTGCCTCAGTGTATCTATATCCAGCAGCACAGAGCAAATTCGAAAATTTCCCACTCACCTGAAAGAGTGCGATTATAATCATCTCTATGTTTGTAATTATGTAAATGCCTCATAATTTTTTATTAAAACATTCTCTAAATTTGGCCTCCGGTCCCTCTAAATCCCACTGTTTCACTTTGATCTTGATTAGGCTTCAATCATGTGTGGCCGATAGAAATTAATATGTTCTAAGTTAAATGATGTGGGCTAAGTTAGGCTGAGTTAGGAGACCTCTTTTTCTTAGATGTTGACATCTAAGCTGTGAAATGCCACAGGTAAAATTATATCTGTGTCACTGAGATGTTTTATGTTAAATTCTTATTCACAATGCTTGTCTATTTTATTGATAGAAATGTGTCGCTTTGTTTTCGTTACACCTACAAATTGATATAATTTAGCTGCAAGGCTCTAAGCTAATTTTTTTACTGCGAAGCAATGCAAACTGATAAAGCCCAAATCCTGACCTAAAGCATGTGAATGAACTGTATGTAAAATGGATTTATAATATCACATAGTTTGATATATTTGCCAAAATGAGAGCAGAATAATTGTTAAATGCATTAATAATGTTGACTCCTATTTCTAATGGATGTTACCATCTGACTGAAGACAGAGACTGAGTAGCTGAGACACTTTTTGGGAAGGGATGGAAAATTCTTGATTGTCCTAAAATAATCTTGAAAGTTGTTTTGTATAATAAAGCACTGATTTCTATTAAATCAAAGTTACTTTGTAAATAGCATCCACGTAATATTAATATTTGAACTTTCTTTACATGTTTACTTTCTTTCCATTCTCTTCGCCAACTCATGGTGAAGGGAAAACGGTTATTAACCACTTATTTTATTAAAGCTGGAATATTTCAAGAGGTATTTATACAGGCACTTAAATAACTTGACCATATCTGTGACTTGGCAGCATGAATGGACAGAACGAATGCAAATCTAATAACCGTGAATCTGGTTTAGGTTATGGGGGCTATAACAGCTCACACTGTGACCATCGATCAAGGGATTTTCCATCAAAGACGTTACGGACAGGTTAACAAGAGCAGATGACTTGAAACGTAACGCCGTTGTGAGTCACTCATGTCATTATGGAAATCCACCTAAGGCATCTAACGGTCCTCATGAAACATGTGATATTTACATAGTGATTCTGCCTGCTGAATTCAGACCTTTTTAAATGCATATTATAGAACCGGCCGTGGTGATCAAAGGCGTGGAAAAAAAAAAAAATCTTTTATTGGTAAACAATTACAACACAGATGGATATGGAACATCAAGACAATATGAGGCTAATAGCACATCAAAAGACAAACTGAATTACACACAGATTCATACCAGAAAGAAAGAGAGAGGGGGGAGAGAAGCAGGTGAAGAACAGATCACAAGCTATAGATGAAAGCGTTAGAGGAAGGGGGGCTAGAAAAGGACCGATGTCACACGGACTGGGTAAACAGTGGCTAAAGAGCTGACACTACCTTGTTTTAATTCACCATCCTGTGTAAATGTTAGGTAAAATAACCAATATTTTCACACTCTGCCCATCCGCTTGGCTGATGCAAACAGATTGCAAAAACCCACTTCAACCAGTAACTCACCATTCAGCCCATCCCACTGAAGAATCTGAAACTCTGTAAAGTCTTCGGCTATAGACAGCGATTACACCCAGTTTGTCAGCGTGTGCCCGTTGCACCGTGGTCCAGTTTAATCCAAAAGGGTCATCGCCCACTCTTCACTTCCCTCCATAAAAAGTGCATTGTTGTCCTAGCAGTGGCATTAGGTGCTCAAGCCATGTGGTCAGTGGGAGCCAACCCAGCTGCTGACACAGTGCTGGCTCAAACAGTGCTCAGTATTTGATGAAGGGAACACAGAGCACCAAGTAGCTCTTTCCCTGCAGTGTTTAACATATAAGGAAAAAACTATTTCTGCTATTTGAATCCATGTAATGTATATAAAAGGCAATAGCTACAAGATTTGCAGCTGTGTGGTTTTGAGGTTTGTATGGTTGAGACAAACTCAGCCAGCAAGATTATGGTGCAAAATACACACCGGGTGGATGGAACTGCTGTGACACTAGCTGGTGAGAAAAGCTGAAAAAGATACAGTTCATTTAACAGACAATGACCTTATTGTCTCACTATGGGGTAAGTTGTCACAATAGACCTTATTCAGAGCAGCAGCATGACAGGTATGAAAGTGAGGCTGTGAGGGGTAGTCTTTATAATGATATAAATAATGTCTCTTCTGTATTAGGAAAAATAAATAAATAATAAATAACTAAAAAAAAAATACCTCTGCTATATTAGCGATCTGAATTTAACAAAAATAGCTCTCACAAACTTACAAAAAATATCTATATCTTTAGATTTCTTCTTCTTCCTCGTTTTCCCCTTCATCCTGTTTTTCTTCCTTATCCTCCTTGTTTGCCCATCTATATTTTGCTGTAGAGCTGATCTTGAGCTTAAGCATTTAAAGTTATAAAGAAATGTATATAGGCCTGTCAGCTGTTACATTGCAAGGTACAAAGGAAGAGCACAATGAGCTGAACTCGTTGTAAATGATAGCTGAAGGTTGCTCTGCTGTTACATGAAGTATATGTTATTGAGTTACACACGACTGCACAAATAGTGCATACTAATGAAAACATTATAAACTGTTACCTAGAAGTAAACAACTGTAGTTTAGCCATAAGTCCCTGAGAATAAAGTTACCTTTATGGAATAATCCACTAATGCCTTGAGATACAATGTGAACTAATATTCTCAGTTGCACGTGCAATCGCGCATGTCTGCGAAACTCATTTATATTAATGTATGCTCTGCCTTCGGAAACCGAAAATCTCAGAAACTGAAAATCTCGTAACACCATAAATGAAGTTCCTAAACGTAATTTAGAGAGGAGCAAGCCCATCTAATCTTCCAGTCAACAGCCAGCAGCTGCTTACCTCTCTTCAGTCAGTTGTTTCAGCATCCCTCCACCTCCCCAAACTCCACCTTCATTTCAGGTACCTTGCCCTATGTAATCACATCCTATATTTAGGATTAGGGGGGGTGTATCAGAGCTTGAGTTGAAGATGCTTCATTGAGCCCCTCCTCAGTGGACAGCAAGCCAAATTAGCTAACCTAATACCCTAAAGATTATATGGGCAAACAAACTCGTTAATGGCCCAATGAAAAACAATGAAAACCAGGACATTTTCATCACTTTATAAAAAAACAATTAGGACGGTCAGGACAGGACATGAAAACAGGACATGTCCTGGGAAAACAGGACGTTTGGTCACCCTAGTTTACATGAAGGAGTCCCAGCTAGTGGGCTATATGGCATGTGAGGATGCTGCTGGTAACGGATCATTTATAGCCTTTTCTCTTAGCAGCTGGAATAATTAAACTTATCACTTTGATTGTGGATTGTAATCCAGAAAGATCGAAATGACAATCATCAGTGACAACTGGAGATTAACCCATAGTCAAAAGCAAAAGATGTCGGACTGCGGAGTGGCTACAGAAATTGAGATCTACAGGTAACGCCAATACACACTAAATACACAGTCACGCAAGGCTGATGTTAACATTAACAATTTGAGAACAAATTATAACAATAATAATTTGCATAGTTTGACTTGATCCAAGTTAAGCGATCATTAGATTTAATCACTATTAGCAGTGCAATTGTAATGCTTTTTTTCTCAGTTGGTCAGAACAAAAGTGACAGACATGTTACTTGCTTGTTCAGATGACGTTTCTGGTGAAAATTCTTATTTTGGTCATGCTTCCAAGATGTAGAATCTGTGATGCAGAAGAACAGTATCCATACCAGTGCAGTGACTGACAGCAAACATTAGATGCATCTGCGCTGAGGAGCCGTGCTAATGCACAACCCACATAAAGATGATAATTCCGCAAATAAACTGCAATTGTAGGTTTCAAACAGAGATGGCGACAAAGAGGCAAAACTTACAGACTGCAGCTTTAACTAAAAGACTGAATGTAAGTCTGAACCTTTTGTTGTTGTTTTTGAGAACAGAATTTACAAATAATAATATAATAATTATTGTTATTATTATAATAAAAAATCAAGAAGCTTTTGAACTATGTTGGAAACCACCATACTGCTAGAGAAAACAAATATTTGTGTAATTTGACTTAACTAGTCACTTCACTAGTATTTGTGGCGCATCTCGTTTAGTGTCAATTTATAGTGATGTCAATATTTTTTTTTTTTTAAGAATTCATTTTGACAGTAATTCAGATATGACAGCATATTTTATCTCATGTAGGCCTATTAACTAATAAACCAGCAAAATGCTACCAATAGAGGGTGGCGATGAGCAGAGGGTTTGTTTGCGGTAAATCAGACTAAGCTCCACCTTTTAAACCCACCAACAACTGCCCCTCGTTATCTCTCTCTTTCTCTCATCTCAGTGCATAGACTTAATACTAAGTACTTCACCATTATTAGAACTAAGGATAAACTAGTGATGAATTACTAATGATGAAAAAAGAAAGAAAAAAAATCAGCTCTCAAACGGGAGCCGACTCCCATCGTTCACTCACAGAGCCGAGTCTGACTCGTTCGCGAACAACCCATCACTAGAACAGCTGCGTTCCAGTTTCTCCGTCTCTCTCTCTATCTTTCTCCCTCTGACTGCGTTCACTTCCTTACTTTCACCCCTCCCTCTCGTGCTCTCTCCTCCTCTACATCCTCAATCTCTCAGCAGCAGCAGTTTGTGTCCTGAGAGAACTGGCACCAAACTGACGCATCCATGGGGCGCGTGCAGCATCTCTATTTCACCACATTACAATTTGAAGTCATATAAGGGGAATATTCACGTCAACGCGACAAACACACTTCATTCGTTCGGCGTTTAATCTTCTGGCTTAAAACTCTTAGTCGCACCATTTCTGTCTGTATTTGTCACATTTGTAGCTGTGTCGAGCTATGGTAATGGATGGGGATGCGTGTGTTCGCGTGTGGACTCGACCGCTGCAAGTGATGCTCCAGCAGAAGAAGATCAAAGCGCGGAGGAAAAAGCGCAAGGAGTTGTTCGGGGGACAGATGTGCTTCATGGGGCTGCTGCTGCTGACGGTGTCCGGCTTGTCCAGTTTGACCGAGAATTCCGGTGAGTTTCGGTTCAGGATTTGTCAGGAATGTGTGTTTGTGAAGGCGGAGGGGGGTAATGGAAAGTTTTGCTGGAGAATCATACTCGCACTCGGAACTGTTTTAGTAGAGAACCGTAGCCTAGTCGCAACATTGCACTTAAAGCGAAACATGTAAAGGGAAACGTGCAGATTCACACTCTCATAACTGTTCAATAATGTATGGATTTCTGAAACTGTTAAAAGTTTACAGAATTACACAGTTCTAGATAAGCATGCTCGCACTTTTAAAGGGCTATATAACTATTTTAAAGAACTTAAGACTGTTGAATATTTTGAATGAATCGTACTCATACTATTAACCATTTTGGAGAATGCTGTTATTATTAAAACAGCTATTAACTGTTTTAGAGAGCCAAACTTAACTTGTAGACAACTGAAGAGTTTATTTGCAAAAACAGATAACTCCATTTTTATGAATTCTCACAAATCATGTTTTTTTTTATTGTGCATTTCAAGTAATAACAATCAAACTGCAGTTGGGCTGTTTTGATTAAGAAATGATAACTCTAAAAAATACATGTAAATTAAAAAAATAAAATTCATTGAAAGTATGTTTTATATATATATTAAAAGTTTGTTTTTTAGCAAAAGCAGATAACTCCAACAGTCGTTTTTTTGGCAAAAGCAGATAACTCCACATTTCATGTTTCATAGTTAAACAAAACCCAAGTAATTGCATTTAAAACACTCTCAAACACACATGTGCACACAAACGCACACACACACCCACCCACCCACGCGCGCGCACACACACACCCACCCACCCACACACACACACACACACACACAAACAAACAGATCGGCACACACACACACACACACACACACACACACACGCTCTCTCTCTCTCTCTCTCTCAAACACACACACACACAGATCGGCACACAAGTACACACACACGCACTCATCCACACACGCACGTGCGCGCGCACACACACACACACAAGCAAAAGGACAACCAATTTTTCAGCATGTAAGTCGTGTATGGTGTACAAGGACTTACAGGAGTCGAAATCATAAATCCTCGATCACTTTTAGTGAGCTTTGATAAAACTTTCCTCAGCTAGCGCGTCTTTTTGAAGTGACTAAAAGCCTTGTCACCTGACCTGAATACTGCGCGCTGATTTGCTAAAACGGACTTATCGGTTTCTGTCTGTACACAAACAAGGGCGCTTGTCGGCTTCTGCTGTAAAACGTGAACTTGCGATGCCTGAAAGTGGGCAAAACCGGCTCTTCTGACAAAATGGATTTAGGGTACAGAACGTGCTATATATGGAGAATAATGCACAGCACTTAGTTCATTTTTTTAAAAAAATGGCGTTTATCGGTTTTTGCAAATGAACTCTTCAACTGTTTTAGACAAGCCAACTGTAACCATACAAGAACCATACTTACAATGTTAACCGAGAACCATACTAACATAAACTGTTTTTCTCACACTGTACTCACACAGTTAACCATTTAAGAGAGATACAAGTGCTTATCTGTACTAGCACTATAAACTGTTTTTAACCATTCAAGTGAACCATACATACAATTAATTGTTTTAGAGAGGTGTGACTGCTAACTATTTTAAAGAGCCATATTCATACCATATTAACAGTTTCAGAGAACCATGCTAGAGCTAAACTGTTTTAAAGAGCTGTCAACTGTTTAAGTGAACCCTACTCTACAATTACCAATTGTAGACAGCCATAGTTACACTATTAACCATTTTAGAGAGTAATACTTAAGACTGTTAACTATTTTAAAGAACCATACTCGCAATATTAGCAATTTCTGAGAACCGTACTATCACTATAAGCCATTTAAGACAGCCATACTCATACGATTAGCTCTTTTTTCACTGACATTATTAATCATTTTAGAGAATCATACTCACACTGCATGTTGTTTTAGAAGACAATAATTTTCACACTATGTTGTGATTTAGATTAATTTTCATCATCAATACAATCGTAGTTACTGTAGAGTTACGTGTGATGTTGATGTAGTGAGTAAAGTGTCTTGAACATCTGCTTTTAATTCCGTTAGATTGATGTGTTGAAAGGCAGGTCTTCTGATTCAGAATGGACTGTAGCAAGCCAGTGGTGGTTTACCCACTGATTCACAAACACTTAGAGAGTTCTTTGGGGCTGAACATAAATTAACTGACACAGGGATCTTTGATGATCTCAATCATCTCTATATATTATTACATAATGTGCATCACTAATTTGTTAAATCTTGAGTCAGGACAATGTGGCCATTAATGTCAGAGATGATTTTTTTTACAGGCTCTCATGTTAAAAGCATTTCTACCACTCATGAATCCGTCTACATACACTCCATCTGGCTATTCGTATCTGTGCAACTCAGCACAAAAAAATAATGACTCTTCATAATAATCTTACTATCAAATGCATCCCTTTAGAAACAATTCAGGATGTGTACATCTGTTGTATACCCTGACATCATACAAAACAAAAGATCTTTTCACATAATGCTCTGCATGTTCACTTAAGGGCACCGCATTTGAGGATAATCTTGTTGTATAACAATCTTGACAGCTCTGTGTACATTAAATTAAGGCTTTTGGATGAAATGGATTGAGCATTTCATGTACATTTCATGTACAAGTGTTTAGGTATATAGGAAGCTGCAATTTTGCAAATGCCATGAGGGAAAGCAAATTAAGAGAAGTGGAGAAAGTGAAGAGGTGGATTTGGAGGGAAGAATAGGGAATGATGAAGGCAGGGAGAGCTGCGTTGAGTGGCCTGCCAGCCAGCACAGACACTGATATGAAGTGACTTCTCTGTCAGTTGCTGACTGGCTTAGCCAGGCTTCTTCTTTATTGTTTTCTGAGGTACTGATTTATTGATTGATCTATTTATTTATTTACATCATTTTTCATGTAAATGTCCCCTATTTTCTCTCTCTCTTACTTGGTTTCTCAATACCCTCATCTCTCTTTTGCATTATTTGGACAGGATTAGTTTTTCAAACGGCTTGAGTCAAATTATTAACAGTGGACATCTGTGATGTCATGTTGGATTTGGATATCTGTAGTTTTTTTTTTTCCTGTCATTTTACCAGGGAAACGTTGATATAAAGGTCTGAATTCATAATGGTGCTGCAGACAGGGCCATAAGAAATATAGCTTTAGTTACAATATTCAATGAAAGTCATATTAATAATTATGTTTAATATTAAATGTGTGTATATACTGTACATATATATATATATATATATATACATAGCAAAAAAAACATTAAGCTAAATGATCTTAGAGGAGTTAGCGTAAACAGTACGCACCACATT
The DNA here is from genome assembly GCF_024489055.1 of Chanodichthys erythropterus. Lineage (NCBI taxonomy): Eukaryota > Metazoa > Chordata > Actinopteri > Cypriniformes > Xenocyprididae > Chanodichthys > Chanodichthys erythropterus. The sequence goes on from NC_090225.1 coordinate 17,093,026, forward strand.
TTTAGCCAAGTTTGTGTGAGAAAAACAATGTTTTCCTGTCCAAATGGGGCTTTTGATGTCAATTAATGTTCCCTGTGAGCCCAGATGCTCCCAGGTACCGGTACCTTGTGTTCATGCATGGCATGCTCTCATCTGGAAGAAAAAGTGAAAGAAAGAAAAATGAACAATGTGTTAGATCTTCCTATTGTCTAGGATTATTTTGGACAATACTGGAGAGTGGTTTAGCATGTTTTGGTTCAATTTTCGCAACACTTTTTCTAACAGGTTTAAGAAATGCACAACACTGGATAAACCTGATGTCTTTGAGATCAATAATTTTCCTCAATTGAAGTTAAAGTCTCTGGCTGTTGTCTAATGTTTTTCGAGCTCTTATTAATTTATGCTGTTTTATAGGGATCTATTTATTAAAGGTGCCGTAGAACGTGTTTTCAAAAGATGTAATATAAGACTGTCCCCTGAATGTGTCTGTGAAGTTTCAGCTCAAAATACCCCATAGATTTCTTTTAACTGCCTATTTTGGGGCATCATTAAATATGCGTCGATTCAGGCTGCAGCCCCTTTAAATGCTCACGCTCCCCGCCTCAAAATGGATCTTTACAAAGTGTTCGTCATGCAGCATGTCTAATCGCGTAAGTACAGTGTTTATTTGGATGTTTACATTTGATTCTGAATGAGTTTGATAGTATGCTCCGTGGCTAAAGCTAACATTACACACTATTGGAGAGATTTATAAAGAACGAAGTTGTGTTTATGAATTATACAGACTCCAAGTGTTTAAAAAATGAAAATAACGACAGTCTTGTCTCCGTGAATACAGTAAGAAATGATGGTAACTTTAACCACATTTAACAGTATATTAGCAACATGTTAACGAAACATTTAGAAAGACAATTTACCAATATCACTAAAAATATCTTGATATCATGGGCCATTTTTCGCTGTTGTCCTTGCTTGCTTACCTAGTCGTCGGATTCAGCTGTACACATCCAGACGTCCTGCCCTTGTGTAATGCCTTGAACATGAGCTGGCATATGCAAATATTGGGGGCATACACATTAATGATCCCGACTGTTACGTAACAGTCGGTGTTATGTTGAAATTCGCCTGTTCTTCAGAGGTCTTTTAAACAAATGAGATTTATATAAGAAGGAGGAAACAATGGTGTTTGAGTCTCACTGTATGTCATTTCCATGTACTGAACTCTTGTTATTCAACTATGCTGAGGTAAATTCAATTTTTAATTCTAGGGCACCTTAAAACCTAGAAACTTCTACCCTCACCACATCACGAAATGCAGCACAAGCTAATTTTTCATCCGAATATTTTACAAAACATGTGTTAGACTATAAATAATAAAAAAACAATATAAACACTGTTAAAAAATAAGATAATTATTGTGGCAATTTCTGGTTGTCAAATGTTAAATGCATAGATATAAAATCTGTACTAGCCTCAATATTTCATATTATTCCATCTTTCACGTGGAGTGTCCTTGACATTGATTCGCAGCTGAATCTTCAATCTTTCGCTCACATGTAAACATACAGAACTGAGGACAATAGAACACCTGAAAAGGTTCTGGTTCTCAGCAATTACATTCAACTGAATGAAAGTCATGAATGGAAGTCAAACCACCTGGTTTGACTAAACTTTTTAGTAACCCCTTCAAGCCAATGCTGCATTGTCAATCTTGAAATCATTGATCATGTACATTGCATTGCAAATTTTAAAATTAAAATTTGTTTTTCTGTGATGTATTGAATGTTGTTTGTGGAAATTTTTTGTAAGCTGTCTAACGTAAACATGAAATTGCACGAATGTCTTGTTGGATGCATCGGTTGGAATTCAATCACATTGTTTCCTATTAAATGTGTCTTTATGAAATTACATCTATTATAGAGTTATATTAAAGCTGTATAAAGACCTTGTTATTATTATTATTTAGATATTCATTTATAAATGTATTTATAAATGTGTAAATAAATATAATAATTCAAAAATAGATTAAAAAAAATATTTTAAATAATTTTAAAAATATATGTATTTTTATGGTGGGGCTCATGAAAATATTGGTAGGTTAAGTCCAAATTAAAACTACTCTTCAACCAAATCATCAGAAATATCTTCAATGTATAGCCAATGTACAGAATTTTGCAACCTCTCATCTGGTTTCTGTAGGAGACCTGGCTACTTAATTGATTTTTGCATAGCTTTTCAAGAAGGATTACTTCTTGTTGTTCTTAACTCTCTCTCTCTCTCTCTCTCTCTCTCTCTCTCATTCTCTTCTGACCAGCTCATTTATCATCCACACTGGCTCACACCTTGCCTAGACTCTATTTGGAGGAGAGCAGTTCATTATTTTAGCTAGTTTTACACCACGCTGGGCTACAGGCCTGACAGTAAGCACCCAGATGGATGACATGAGATGGATCAGTGCTGTAATTGTAATTCTATATCGCACAGACAAATTGAGGGTTTGGAATATGTGTGAAATGTCAGAGGTCTAACAGTGTTCAAGTTACAGATTTGTGGCCATTGAAGCCCATGCACAGGATATTAGGTGACACTGTAACAGAGGTGTAAATTAAGTCTTCCATATAATATTATGATATATTAGGACCATATCAGTTATCATTCAGTTTTTGATTTATTGGTATTGGTCAGTAATATCTGCATATATTTATCATCTGATATCAGATATTTATTTTGAACTCTGCACTTATTATTTTGATCATAAGTTTTGTCATCATATAGCACTAACTTAAAGGGATAGTTCACCCTAAAATGAAAATTAAGTCATCATTTACTCACCTGGTGTTGTTCTAAAGTAGTATATGGAGCACAAAAGGAGAAATTTTAATAAATGTCCTGCTCATGTTCAACCAGCATCAAGGTATTTACAAAATGTCACAGAATGATCCCATGTGATATGTGTCGTATATTCCAAGTGTTCAGGGGGTATACGATAGGGTTTAGTGCTAAAAAAAATGAAATTTAATGTATTATTTAATGAAATTCTTGACCTTGGCCATTGGGCTTCGCTGCACAGCTGCATGACGCGTTGGTGAGACTCTATTAGCATCGCTGTTCACTCTGTGTCGCCCAGAAAAAGCGACATTAAATACAATGAAATTCCAAAAAAGTATCTGTGTACTTTCTTCACTGAGTCAAATATCATAGGACCAGAACTCCGTTTTTCTGATGGTAGTCAGAATGACAGTTGACGTGAATGCAATAACTTCTTGTTTCGACAAACACAACAGCTATATTCACCTCAGAGAAGAAGGTACATGTGGGTTGTATTTCATGTCGTGTTTTTGTTAATCTTGATTTGTTGATGCTGGTTGCTATTCTCTGTCATTTTATGAATAAACGCGAGCAGGAAATTTCTCCTTTTGTGGCCCATAAAAGAATGAAGGGCATTAGAATTAGATAGACAGCATTAGAACAACACCAGGGTGAGTAAATTGTGACTTAAAGGGTTAGTTCACCCAAAAATGTATTCACCCTTAAGCCATCCTAGGTGTATATGACTTTATTCTTTCAGCCAAATACAATCAGAGTTATATTAAAAAATACCCAAGTTCTTCCATGGAGTGAGTATAATGGGAGTGAATGGTAACTTAGATTTTGAAGCCCAAAAAAGTGCATCCATCCATCGTAAAAGTAATCTATACTGCTCCAGGGGATTGCATATTTGTAAGAAAAATATTCATATTTATAACTTTATAATCACTGGCTTCTGGTAACAGCCGTTCACAAGTCGAGTTCCGGCGGAAGAGTGACCTCTGCCACGACGCAAGCGCAAGCTTAGGTGAGAGTAGACGCCTCTCGCGGTTCAAACAAATATAGGGCTGGGCAACAAACTCAAGCTCCTATTCTCTTATATCGAAATCCTCCAACAGAGGTCACTCTTCCACCGGAACTAGACTTGCTTACAAAACTTAGCATGCTTTACAAAAACGCATTGCTTCTCTTCAGAAGGCCTTTATTAAAAGATTAGTTCACTTTAAAATTAAAATTACCCCAAGCTTTACTCACTCTCAAGCCATCCTAGGTGTATATGACTTTCTTCTTTCTGATGAACACAATCGGAGTTATATTAATAAATATTCTGACGCATCCAAGCTTTATAATGGCAGTGAACGGGACCAACGAGTATGAAACTGAAGAAAGTGCCTCTATCCATCATAAACGTACTCCACGTGGCTCCAGGGGGTTAATAAAGGCAAAGTGATGTGTTTGTGTATGAAAAATATCTATATTTAACAAGTTATAAAGTAAAATATCTAGCTTCTGCCAGACCGCCTTCCAAATTCAACTTCAGACGCAATGTCAGTTAGCATTCTTCCCAAGTTGAGTACGGAAGTTGGATATGGAAGGCGTAGGATGTAGCGAAAGAGTTTTGAACTGTGAGAGGAATTGCCTCTCCTAAGTTCCTAAGTTGAATACGTAAGGCGGTTTGGCGAAAACTAGATATTTTACTTTATAACTTGTTAAATATGGATTTTTATTTATTTTTTTACACAAATGCATCTCTTCACTTCATAGGCCTTTATTAACCGTGTGGACTTTCTTCAGCTTCATACTTGCTGGTCCTGTTCACTGCAATTATAAAGCTTGGATGCAATAAACATAAACACTGCCCACGGGAACAAGCAACGAAGTGAGTGGGCATGGCCATGTCGCGTGCATACAAGTCTTCTGTGTTTGGGCTTCCTTTTTATGTTTAATTCTGTTCCTGACAATTATAATAAATTTAGCTGTCTGTGCTGCACATTTTACGGAAGACAGCTTCCAGAATCTACACGAATTCAATGCTGGATTTGCACAAAGGCTATTACTGAAAGATGAAGCAGTTCCCACTTTAAAAGCAGAAGCTTCTGTTTATGGGCCCCAACCTGTAAGTATGTTTTATTGTTTATAAAGTTATATAGTTTCTGGGACGTAAACTAAGACCAACACGGTTTGCCTACACTAGCCAGCTAAATTCTATTTCATACTTGTCCAACAAATGCCTACAAACACCAACAGACTTCTATGTAATCACACCAGCAAACTTTTGTTGGCGTTTCTGTTATCAGTGTGCATTGTTTCATTATGGGTTTTATGTTGTGTTTACCCACATGCTCGTTCATGCTATAAATTAAACAATACCTTTACAAAAATGCTACTACTCAGTCATGGATTCAGCTACAGTAAAGTTTTAATCAGGATAACAACGTATATAGAAAGCTAACATAAACAGCGGTAACATTTACAAGTGACAGCATATCTAAACACTTTGACACAAGTACAAACAAAAATACTTAATATTCATGAATGTCCTTTAAAAGCCATGCTTGCAGAGGTTCTGCTTGACCCTCTTCATTACTGCTATCTGGGTCTGATTCGGACTCAAATTGATATGGCAATATTGACGCCATTATTTACATTTCCACCGAAAGCATGCAACTATTGCCCGTAATGGTAAGGGGCGTGGCATTTCCAGAAAACATGAATCGTGACAACGTGTTCCGGACAGCGAATCACAATACACAGGGCCCGCTAACCATTCTGAGCCCATTGCGTATTTCTGAGGGAGGGGCTTCTTAGAACCAGGAACTTAACAGAGCATTTTTAGGAGAAGAGAAACAGCGGTGTAGAATAAAGGTAAAATATATATATATATATATATATATATATATATATATATAATTTTTTTATTTTTTTTTTATTTTTTTATTTTTTTAAATGAAGCATTAAGACATGTTAAACTGCGCCCCATAAACACAATCAAGCCTAGAAAAAAAAAAAAACCTCATTTAACCCCCTGCAGCAGTATGGATTACCTTTATGATGATGGATATGCTTTTTTGGTCTTCAAAATCTAAGGTACTATTCACTCCCATTATAAAGCTTGGAAGAGCCAGGATATTTTTTAATAAAACTCAGATTGTTTTTGGCTAAAAGAAGAAAGTAATATACACCTAGGATGGCTTGAGGGCAAGTAAATTATGGGACAGTTGTCATTTTTGGGTGAACTAACCCTTTAATGGATAGTGCTGCATTATGACAAAGATTTAAGCATTATTTGTTGAGCTTTCATTATATAAGAACTTTTTTTAAACAAGCTGTATAACACTGCACATTATAATGTTACATTTATTTAAGAATCACAACTTTGATTTGCCACTGACAAAGCAATTGTCATTATTTTTATTTTTTTACAAAATATGTAGATTTTTAATATCACTATTTATTGGTTTTCAACCATGAAAATGAAGAAAACAAAATTACTTTTGGCCAGAATTATTTTTTTAATCACTGAAGACATCATCACTGAAGAAAGGTAACCAAATGGTACATGAACTAGAAACAAAAGCACTTTATTGTCATTTATCAGGAAGGAAATATGGTGTTATGCTCATTGTAATATCCACTGGCATGAACTGAATATTTTCTGTCAGCTGTAAAATATACTGACTCTGCGGTTTAGCTTTCACTTGAGCTGATGAATGGAGCCAGTGATGTTGTTGTCTGGTGCTCCATCGCCTACAAAAGCCACCATGCTTACACACCAAACCAGCCTCTCTTTACATGCCTTTGACAGCTAATCATTCACAATTCTGTTTGAAACATGGCTTTACGCATTGAAGCAGAGTCCCGGCTCTAAATATAAGAAGCACAGGCTGTCGTTTCCGCAGAATTTCTTTGATGCGTTCACAGTGAATAAAAATCATCCAGTCATTTGATCAAGTGTGAAGAGCAAATAATGCCTCATCTTTCAGTACATCACAGTTAGCAATTAAGCTCCCCGTTCAAACACTGATATCACTGACTATCACACAGATGTTTTGTAGAGGAGCAACAAAGTAAACAATATACACAGTGACCTCATAAGTATTTGGACACGCAAGCCACAGTTAAAAATATGTGAATGTCATTTCAATATATAACAAAATGTCAAAACAAATGTGCCATTTATTTGTAGAGAAAGATAGCACAAGCACACTTTACAAGCGAGATACTTCTCTAAAAGGAAAACTCCAGCATCATTTGTTTGCAGATGCCACCTGGTTTGATATTTTGAGTCTAAAGTAATGACCATCATTTTTAAGTGTTCCCTATGTACGTATACAAAAGTGTCCAAATATGGCAAATGTATATTACAGACCATCAGAATGATGAAGCAACATTGTTATTGACTGTGCTGAGCTGTTTACAGAAGTTAACATAAATATTGAGCAAGATGTAGGATAATAATTTTGGCTTTCTGTCTATGATGTGCTCTAGCATAAGATTCAACTTTAGCTGATCTGTTTAATTATTATAAAATCAAAATGAATAGAAATAAAGGTGGAGTTCAAGTGGTGGAGGGATGATGGAAGAACCCAGCAAACATTTAGATGTTTAAAGGTGCCCTAGAATGTGAAATTGAATTTATCTTGGCATAGTTAAATAACAAGAGTTCAGTACATGGACATGACATACAGTGAGTCTCAAACACCATAGTTTTCTCTTTCTTATTTAAATCTCGTTTTTGAAAAACACCCCTGAAAAACAGGCGAATCTCCACATAACACCAACTGTTACGTAACAGTTGGGGTCATTAATATGTATGCCGCCAAAATTTGCATATGCCAGCTCATGTTCAAGTCTGGATCTGTGCACAGCTGAATCATCAGACTAGGTAAACAAACAAGAACAATAGCGAAAAATGGCAGATGGAGCAATAATAACGGACATGATCCATGATATCATGATATTTTTAGTGATATTTGTAAATTGTCTTTCTAAATGTTTCGTTAGCGTGTTGCTAATGTACTGTTAAATGTGGTTAAAGTTACTATCGTTTCTTACTGTATTCACAGAGACAAGACTGTCGTTATTTTCATTTTTTAAGCACTTGCAGTCTGTATAATTTATAAACACAACTTAATTCTTTATAAATCTCTCCAACAGTGTGTAATGTTAGCTTTAGCCACGGAGCATATATCAAACTCATTCAGAATCAAATATAAACATCCAAATAAATACCATAATTACGCGATTAGACATTCTGCATGACGAACACTTTGTAAAGATCCATTTTGAGGGTTATATTAGCTGTGTGAACTTTGTTTATGCTGTTTAAGGCAAGTGCGAGCTCCGGGGTGGGGAGCACGAGAATTTAAAGGTGCCAAAATAGACAGTTAAAAAAATGAATTAAAAAAATCTATGGGGTATTTTGAGCTGAAACTTCACAGACACATTCAGGGGACACCTTAGACTTATATTACATCTTTTAAAAAGACGTTCTACGGCACCTTTAATGACCGTTGAAAAGACGTCCCTCTGACACATCCTGTCATGGTTGAAAAATAGTTCCAAATTGAAAGTTATGAAACGTATCTGAATGCATTTTTAGGAAATGTTCTGCGTTACATATTATTACCAATTTATGCCATCCTACTGCAACTATTTTTGGCAAGGGACACGATGTTGCCGACGGACCAGTGTTTGCTGGGAATTGTCAGAAGATGCTTAAAAATTCTGTCCAGTTGTTGTGGTAGCACTGTATTTCAAATTGCAGTAAAAGACAATTCCATGATAAATTAACTGAATCAATCTAGGAGTCTTAGAATAGGTGCGTTTGACTTGAAGCGGCACTGCATAGACCTATTGGTGTGTAACATCAAAGTACCGCAAGTATGATTTAAAAGCATATAGAGACGTCTGCTCTCTAATTGCTCTTTTGGTACTTTTATGTCATACACCGATCGGTCTGCACAGCACCACTTTTCTCTGCATGTTGTTGAGCAGCACTCTGTTACATGATGTGTTTAAAATAGGGCTGTCAACATTAACGCATGCGATTAATTCAAAATCCTTAAAGTGTTAAAATAATTTAACGCAAAAAAATTACGTAAGCATGTGAAATTGCGTCATAAGGTAATTTACGACTCTCAGTTACATGATCTTAAAGTCCATGCTGATTATATAGCAGAGAGAATTATACACTCCAGTGTCTGTTTTGCTTTAAAACACGACTCTCTGTCATATTGTATCTGAAGAGCACGAGCCCTCCCGCACCGTGCTGCTCCTGTCTGAACAGAATGTCGAAACATCCCACTGCTGTATGGCCAGATGAAATGAAAACTGTTTCTCAGCTGGATAAAGCAAATACGTTTCTTGCTATGAAAGTTTTGATGGATGCATATTGCAATCAAAGTAAAGACGATTGCAGTGACGTACAAAAGCATGCGCGAGTATGTTATATTGATGCGCAATGTGGTTCTCTTCAGTATCGCAAATTGACTTGTCTAAAATGAAAGCAAGCTCTTTGCTGTTGCACATACTATACACTGAATTATGACACTTTTTTGCTGTTATTTTTTTGTTGTGTGTGCTTTGGTGTACATAAATGTATGAATTATATGGAAAAAAAAAATTGGCTATTTGGTTTCCTTTTTTGGAAAGACATCTAAATTTACCTTGAAAAAACCTGAAAAATACAGTTTTGTGAGAATCACACTTCACTCTGATGTTTTACTTTGCTGGATATAGGCAATGATGGCAAAATGGACTTGTTAAACAAGATAAATGGTGTATGTTTATTTTCACCATAAGTGTGATTAATCGTGATTAAAGGATTAGTTCACTTTCAAATTAAAATTTCCTGATAATTTACTTACTCCCATGTCATCCAAGATGTTCATGTCTTTCTTTCTTTCTTCAGTTGAAAAGAAATTAAGTTTTTTGATGAAAACATTCCAGGATTTTTCTCCATATAGTGGACTTCAGTGGAGGCCAAACGGTTGAAGGTCAAAATTACAGTTTCATTGCAGCTTCAAAACGTTCTACACGATCCCAGACGAGGTATAAGGGTCTTATCTAGAGAAACCATGACTCATTTTCTAAAAAAAATAAAATATATATATATAAGTTTTAACAATAAATGCTCATCTTGAACTACTTCTCTTTTTCTCTATTTGAATTCCAGCAGTGTAGACACTGCTAAGTGTATTACTGCCCTCCACAGGTTAAAGTTTGAACTAGTTTTTATATACTTGCACTAGCATATTGTATATGACAATTTAGTTTTAACTTTGACCTGTGGAGGGCAGTAATACACTTAGCAGTGTCTACACTGCTGGAATTCAAATAGACAAGAAGAAGAAAGCTAGTTCAGGGCTGCGTTCCAATCCAGTTTTAGACACGCACTCGCGAACTTCCCTACACACTTCCCCTCGGGGGAATCCCTGCCGCCATTTTTTAAGTGCGTTCCACTTTTTGAAGTGGACGAGGGAAGTTAACATGGACAGACCCACGCCCTCGATTTTCACCAAGGGAGCGAGTCTACTTCACATGTACACTTCAGGCAGCTCCATAACCCACAATGCAACACGATTATGACGTCAGCGCACATCGCGTTTAATTTACCCTACCACAAACAATTATATGATATATTAATTATTTTTTTAAACATTTAAAACACACATATATACATATAGAATGCTGTATTAAACAAATTGGTAAGGGGAAAAAATAAATAATAAATCAGCTCCATTGCGGATTCCAAGTGATCAAGGGCTTAGGACATTCCAGTTCAGCCCATTGCAAAAGTTCCGCCAGAAGTGGGCACTCGTGCAATGTAAGCAATGACGTACATCAGAGTCAACGAGACCGAGGGAAGTTAGCGAGGGAAGGGCATTTAAAAACCGAACTGGAACGCAGCCCAAGATGAGCATTTATTGTTAAAACTTATATCATTTTTATTTATTTTTTAAAAAACTGAGTCATGGTTTCTCAAGATAAGACCCTTAGACATGAAGGACATGAAAGACATGAACATCTTGGATGACATGGGGGTGAGTAAATTATCAGGAAATTTTCATTTGAAAGTGAACTAATCCTTTAAGGGTGCGTGATTAATCGTGATTAAAAAAAAATTATAAAAATCTATTGACAGCCCTAGTTTAAAGTCAACATGCAAAACCCATTTTACTTCTGTAATGTGAGTGAAAACATATTTAACAAGTAAAAATGTATGGCAGAACTTGGTTTTATTTGTTATGAATTGATTGGATTGGATCATTCACAGTAAGACCAGGAACATGTATTCGGAAAGTAATAGTCGATTTTGGATTTGGACAGGTGGTCGATTTCTTTAATAACTAGAGAAAAATTCTCAGTAATTAAAAAAAGAGCATCGAATCCCCCAATAGAATGTCCCTAATTAATACAGTGGTTTTTATTTTAGGCTGGAGGTCTATTTTGGAATACTCAAGACAATTTAGTCAGGGCGGAGGCAGCTGCTGCCCTGGAGCGCATGACGAGGTGAAAAGGGGATGGAGAGAGAGAAACAGCAAGGGGTTTTCTATCTGCCAGGTCCTCCCGGATCCCTCCACATGCCTCTCCTGCAGCTGCCCTCACGTGCAGCGCAGGTCGTTAATTCAGAGAGGAGGGGGTGCCCTACATACCTTTTCTCTCTCTCTCTCTCTCTCTCTCTCTCTCTCTCTCTCTTTTATTTATATATATATATATATATATATATATATATATATATATATATATATATATATATATATATAGCATGCTCTAAATGTGCTTATTAGAGGTATGATTTATGATGCCCCTACACTCCACCTTCTTTACATTTGTGCTGCGGTAAGAGCAGATCAGGCCCTGCATTGCATCTGTTTATGAAGTTTGCTAAAGCAAAAAACTGCTCCAACCGAGTAAATCAAATGCAATGCACAATTCGGCAGAACACAGCAAGACCACTGAACATCTCCTAGAGAGGCTATGGCCAGCCAGTGAGTGAGCGGACGGATTGCACACAGATGTTTGGAATATTTTAGACGTACGGAGATGAAAACCAGCCATGCATTGTAGCAAGGTCAAGCATGTTGTATGGGCACTGATCTGCCAGAAATGTTTCGCACTGAAAATAATATGTTCTCCAGTTCACTTTACAGACATTAGTATGCTGTTTTTCTGAGTGGGAGATATTAACCATAAAGGTGGTAACCTTGAGTCTGATTCTGAGACTATGTGCTGCTGCTCCTATTCAGTGCTGTGAGTTGAGATGAGTTTCCATCTGTTTGAAACAAAGTTAAGCTGCAGAGACTGAGGTCTGGATGTGTTTTTTTTTTCTGGAGATCAAGACAAAACTGATTAAGTAAATGAGTATTTGATTGACACTTACAAAAAATAAGTATACTTCAAGTTAATTTTATTAAAGACCCCCTGGGGTGAAAATCAAGTTTTTAATGTTGTTTATATGTCTATGTGGTGTTTTAATATGCTTTAAGATAAACCATGTGCAAATGCATATGTCAACACCATGCTGAGTATTTTCTCCTTGAAACTGCAGTGGTGTTTCAGACGTCACAAACTACCTTGTAACCAATCACATCAATGTGGCGGCAGGCTTTAGCATATCATTAACAGTAAACTAGCTGGGGAGTCTGGTTATCCCCATATATTTTTCTGTTGAAATGAAAAATCGTGTCGATTAACAATATGGTGGGTATATGATGTATATTACGATGTTATGAACTATATGCCTTTCTCCACTGACGTTCTGTGTTAAAGCGTTTGTAAGGATACTTATTGTTAGAAGGCAGCTGTCTGACTCGCAAACAGGAACATGGTGTGTGTAACTTTAGCAACGCATTATTAGCTGTTTGATAACGTAGTCAAGCAAAAGGCTAATTGTGTTAATTACCGTTATGTGTCTGATGTTGTAAAGAGCAATACCACTATGCAGCGTTTACCTCAGTAAGTTGAGCAAGTGGAGGCAGGGCTAATTTTTCATATTGCAAGGGTGTAGTGTCACATTCAAACTATTTTAAGGCACAAAGACACTGTAAAAAAATATTTAAATATGTCATTTTGATGAGTTTTAAGGGTTAAAATTATTGACTACAGGGTGACACTGAGAATATTTTAAAGTATACTTTATTTAGTAAGTACACTAATATCAATGTACTAGTAGTATACTTGTAAGGCTACCATTTCAATACTACTTGGGACTAAATTGGCCCATTTTAAGTGTAACAGTAGTAAACATTTGAGTACACAAACTGTTTACAACTGTTTTTTTGTTTGTACTTCACACTACAAGTGAACTATGTATACTGATAGTTTACTAGTTAAATACTTGTAGCACATTTTTTAATTTATGAAAGTACATTTTGAAGTATACTCTCAGTGACATCATACTTCTACTTTACTATGTATTATTTTTGCACTTTAAGTATACTGCTATGTTTCTATTTTGGTATTAATTTTATACTTGAAATATCTTTAAGTAGATTTGGAGTAAATTTCTGTGCACACTATCAGTGGACTACACAATAATTAACATAATCAGAATTAGAAACATTTCTGATTTCTTTATAAATAATAATTTCAAATAATCCAATTTCAAATAATGTAAGTTTATAAGACAGTATGTTAATCTATATACTTTTTAGTTTAAAAGAAGTATACTATTAGCACACTTGAATAAACTTCTTTTTTGTAAGGGGAATATTTTTATATAGGAATAATAACCTATAATATGTTGCTTTTCATATCTCTTAAAATATTTGTCATTATGCTGTTGTATTTGTAGTGATTTGTCATTGGTGTCAACAAAGAGTTGCTGTAATCTGAGTGTTGTGAGTGATGATACAGCCCATTTCTAATAGCTAAACTGCTCTTCTGTCAGCAATTAGCATGGACCCCCAGCACATGCTGTGAGTGCTAGCACATTCAGATTGCCTTTTAACTGCGATAAAAGAGGAAGAAGAACTGATTAGCTTTTTAATTGTCTTATTTAGATCAAACGTGAGCTGACTAACTTGCAGTGCAGTGCAAATTACGAGTAAGGATATGAGAAGGTGGTGCATTACTTTTCACACAGGATTACCTTTCATTCAAATAAGCATTTCTGCTCTGTAAAAAAGACAAATATGCTTAAGATATTAAAATCCACTATGAAAGAATAATGAGTTCTAAGCTGTTAATCTTTTGACTGCTTCGAATTTATATAATCTCTTGTTTGATATTCTGTCTGATTACATAAAGCCGCAGTTGAAACATATTTGAAGGTGGTACTGTATGTTGGTTTGTAATGTACGTTGCTGAGAAAGAGGGCTGAGATATATCTATACTAGTGCAGTTAGTGTTGTTTGTCGTTGTTCCAAGATGGACTAAAGGTGCTAGTACAGGAGGGAGGCCAAAACAAGCCATTACCCTAAACGAACAATGTCTGGAGTTGGATAAAACACAGAAGACCCAGACCCAGCTGGGATGTAGGACAAGATTTTGTGGTCCAGTGTCACCAAGACAAATGTTGTCAGCCAAAATTCAATGCAGTTTTGTATGCCACAAATCCAACACTCTTTCGCCTCAAAAAATACAGTACAGTGAAATATGGTGCTTGTATCAGTAGGACTGCTTGTCATCATCAGGGACTGGACATCTTGTTAAAATAGAAGAAGAATGTGTCAACTGACTAACCGGAACAACCTTTAGCAAATCTCTAAGATGAGAAAAAATGGTGTGGAAGAATAGGCCACATACATCTAAAAAAAGAGTGTGAAGCTAGTAAATACTTCAAAATATGGCACTTGAAATGTGGGAATTGAATATATTGAATATATTGTGGAGTTTGTCTTATGGAGTGTGATTGACAACCTGACTGTGGCAGTTTATTAACACTATTTGTGATCTTTGGGTGATCTTGATTGGTGAAGTGATTACTGTGTCTACTAAAAATTAATGTTTTAACGATGACTGTAACTATAGCAACTAACTATTTTCAAAATGTGTATTATAATTCAAAACTAATCAGTCTTTAGGAAGCCCTGTATAATTAGGATAGTTTGTGATTCACCTGGCTTTAACCTCTCTGATTGTTTTAGTTCTAAAAATATCAAAATTAAAATGTAGATGAATTAGTTGACCTTCACTACTGTGGACATTTGCCATATCTTCTTTTGTGATTTACCATGCATATGAAAACATCCCAGACATCAAAAAGACTACTGTAAAATGATGGTGATGCTACACTTAGTGATGCCCCAGAAACCATTTCTCTAACTGGTTTACCCAGAGCCTCAAAGCTCTCTGACCGCCCCTCCAGTCCTTTGAAGACTGTTTGTTGGAGATGAGGCTCTTGTCCAGCTCTTCTGGCTGACAGCAGACATGCACAGCAGGGATCACACTTCCAGCAGTCACTAATGAGACTATTAATGGCCTGTCACATCCATAAACGACCCATTAATGATACCCAATCACTGACTTTATATATAACCACCATAGACACACTCCTGACGGTTTGTTTAATCATTCACCTGATAGTCTGATTATTAACTACACTGTACGATTCTCAGACGAGTCTGTTCCCTTTGCTCCACACATACTTTCATCAAGACCCACCTCTACCTCCAATACTTTCAACACTTAAGAAATGCTATATGGAGTTTAGTTTATTTGTTGGTATTGATTATCTATTCAAGAGGGTTTAAAACTTTTTTAAAGCCAAGAACCCACAAAGATGATGATACCCTGGAGAATTATCGAGACTGAGTCTGCTGAATTTTTGCCAGGGGATCATATAAATTCATACCTTTTAAAGGAATAGTGTGATATTATAAAGGCAACATGTTCAAATAAATAGTTGGTATTGTACCAATAATTGGTGTAAATATTTTATACTGCCATTTTATTCAAACCAAAAGAAATGATTATTAAATATTAAATGAAAAATCTAATTAATTGATTCATTCTTAATGATTCAAATGTATTTGTTTAGTTGTTTTTACTATTTTTTTCTTGTCTTTCTCTCTGAAAATTTTCACTGATTCCCTATACACTCTAAAAAATGCTTGGTGAAAAACAACCCAAGTTGGGTTGAAAATGGACAAACCCAGCGATTGGGTTGTTTTAACCCAGCAGTTGGGTTAAATTTTTGCCCAACCTGCTGGGTAGTTTTACTTAACTCAACTATTGTTTAAAAATTACAGTATTGCTTACTTAAATATTTTATACTGCCATTTTATTCAAACCAAAAGAAATGATTATTAAATATTAAATGAAAAATCGAATTAATTGATTCATTCTTAATAATTCAAATGTATTTGTTTAGTTGTTTTTACTATTTTTTTTTTTTGTCTTTCTCTCTGAAAATTTTCACTGATGCCCTATACACTCTAAAAAATGCTGGGTTAAAAATAACCCAAGTTGGGTTGAAAATGGACAAACCCAGCGATTGGGTTGTTTTAACCCAGCAGTTGGGTTAAATGTTTGCCCAACCTGCTGGGTAGTTTTACTTAACTCAACTATTGTTTAAAAATTACAGTATTGCTTACTTAAAATGAACCCAAAAATATTTTGAAAATGAACATTTATTAATATATTTAATAAATGAACATTTTAATTTAATTTTAGATTCATTTTAAGCCATATAGTCATTTTCAAACAATAGTTGGGTTATATTAAACTACCCAGCAGGTTGGACAAACATTTAACCCAACTGCTGGGTTAAAACAACCCAATCGCTTGGATTGTCTTTCAACCCAACTTGGGTTGTTTTTAGAGTGTAGCAGTCCCTTGGGGGTCCCTGTTCCCCAATTTGAAATCCCCTCCCTGCTCTAATCCAAGCAGATGTTTGTCTTCTGCAATGTCACTAATGTAATACAGTGTTTTCAGAGATCCTTAAATTCTACCTTCCTTCTCTCTTCTGATATTTTTGTACCTCTCCTCTCTCCCTGACTTTGACTAGTACTGTCCCATATTCAAGTTTTTACCTAATGAAGATAAACTAGGTAATTACGGGTTTGGCAGAGTGGAAGTATGCCGTGTTATATTTATCCGTTTTGACAGTATGGGGTCGAATGTGTAAGGGCAGTCTGAATCTATAGGATAGAATTTCCCGGGTAGTTCCTCTTCGCAACAGCTGCTATCTGGGACAGTCATCTGTGGGACAGGTCCTCAGGTGATGTGCTGCAGATGTGGCTAGATAGAACAATCTATTTTCTCTTTGACAGTGTTTAAAGTATATGGCACAAGCATCTGCAAACTTTCTTCATAGAAATAGTTCTGTCAGTGACAGGCTTTCTGTGTGATGTGGACCATATAGTCACTTGGCTGATAATGCACAGGTATTGTACAAAGAGTAAGATGAATACCTTGTAAAACAATTACCCATTTTAAAAATTCATTTCATGCAATGAAGCCAAATAGTTTGTTTTGTGATGTACCCCTATGGTAATAGCCTAGCGTGTGATTTCTGCACTACTAGTGGCACGTAAAGGAATTGCAGTATGTTTGTTTGAAAAAAACATCATTGATCAAACCAATGGTGTGAGTTTGGGATGGTATAACCTGTTTGTCCAAATAATGGTAATGTTGTTCATAATTCTGTCTGGTGTTACTAGTGGCACAAATATTAAACACTTCACCTTTAAGATTTATTCTTATGAACAGGTGACCAGTGTTCACTTTTGTAAGAACCTTCAATTAACTGGCTCTAAAATAGTCTACTGCAGGTAAAACGCTTTTGATATGTAGCAAAAAACCAAAGTAGGACTCTTGGGAATGATGGTCAGTAATTTCTGTGGCTCTCTTTAGAGCATATGCACTTGAAGGCTTTATTATTCATTACTTAGAAGAGACCATAATGCTACTGAGAAGTAAATAAGATCCTGTTCCATTAATGACGCTGTCCATTACAGTATCATATTTGAGTAAATCTTTAATGACCCTTATTGTTGGGTGATGTGTGCATCTAGTGACATTAAAGGTAACTAAAGTCATCCAACTTTTCCATTCATTTATAGTTTATGTTGTCATTTGATGTCAGTCAAGACAATTTTGCATCTGCAAACAGCATCCCTTGAAACAGCACTGAAGTAAAAAGAGTAAAGTTGCATAATCTGTCTTAGTCATGTTTGCTCTCTGTGAAATTACTTGAACATCAGGGCGAGCACCTACTGCTCTTTCTTTGTAGAGGAAGGCCCTTTGCCTTAATGCGTCCTTGTCTTTCAGCTGCATTTTTATGCTATTTTATCATAAAACACTGAGTATTTAGGGCATGTTTATCTCTAGGGTCTAAGTATTTAACATCACACTAGAGGTTTTTTGCTTTGTGACATGCACCATGTTGTCTTTGTACATATGACAAAAGGGGGATGAAGAACCCTGCATGTAATAGGTTTTATATGTAGTATGTAGTTTTATGTGTGGAAATGGTCATTGGTTTTTGGTTGTACATTTTCTACTAACGGTGATGGAGCTGACATGCTCTGGGGTCTCTGGTGCAGTTGCGCAGAGAAACCTTTTTATTCATCAGAAGCTGCCTTTTTCTATGTATGCTTGGTTAAATATATAGAGATTGTAGCTAAAAAATTCTAGTCATATATATTATCTCTTATGATCACCAAGGCATTTATTTAAACAAAATACAGTGGAACAGTAATATTGTGAAATATTCTTATTTCACAATATTACTAACTGTTTTGTATTTTAGCATATTTCAGGAAAAATGTTATTTATTCCTGTGATGGTAAAGCAAAATTTTCAGCAGCCATTACTCCAGTCTTCAGTGTCACATGATCCTTCAGAAATCATTCTGATATGCTGATTTTAAGCAACATTTCTCATTATTATCAATGTTTAAAACATTAGTGCTGTCGTACAGTTGAAATAGCCTTTATTTAAAATATAATTATGATCATCTCAAATGAGTTGTGGAGGTGCATTGGTCAAAAGGTGTGTGAAGTTGTGAACCTTACATAATAGGGGTGGGCGATATGACCACATTCTTCAATATGAGAAATTTTATTTTACGATAAAGATCACAATATAGTTATTTTTGTTATTTTATCTAATTTCTGTTGTTAAAAATAAGAAAACAAAAGCCAATTACAAACAATAGGACAAATCCAATATAATAATAAAAATATTAATTAAACAAATTAAGTTTTTCAGGTGAAGCGGCACTCTAAATTTATTTAACATGTGGTTAGAATTAGTATAGAAATTTAATAATCAAATGTAAAAAAAAAAAAATGCATTATCTTCACTGTATGAATTAAATATAAATGTATTCTTATTAAAGCTAAAAAAAAATATTCAATCAAGAGCAGGAAGTTATTTTCTCTTTTGTTTGATTTACATTAATGGCACAGCAGGTGTATAAGAGCAGCAGGTGGATATATTAGGCTCCTGTCACTTTAAGTCCAAATGCACGGATCCTCTGGCCCTCTTCGTTTAGGTGTCACACTTACCTTCTTTACGGTCAAAAGTGACCGAAGCCTTGGAAAGTAACTTTTTTGTTCCTCAGGAAAACCAATGTAATATATTCTTGTTCTATAATATTTTTTGATTATTATATAAAATTTTGAGGGTATTTTATGATACTATGCAATATTTATACAATTTTTATTAACTATTTTTCCCCATTGAAAATAATAGAATTTTTTTTTTTTACATATTTTTAAATTATTTTTCAATTAAAGCAGTATTCCATGTTAAAATAGAGACAAGGCATTTAAAATAATTTTTTTTGAAGGTAGATTAGTGCCATTTGGTGAGAGTAAAAAAAGAAAAACTTATGCAATGCCATGTCGTAACCACTGGATTCCCATAGAGCTCTATATAAAATTCTCTAGTGGTTTTTGGACACAAACACTTATTTTTATTAAGTTTTGGATATGGATTTAAACTTAGACATTCTCAAAGACTACTTTTTGTCATGGTTTAGATTTTTTTTTTTTTTTAATGTTGATTTGAAGCATCGGTTTTTGCATTAATTTTACTAGTCAAACCTGAACATACAGGGCGCCATTTTGTTACACGTAACATCAAAATTCAATAAAAAATAACAAAAATGAACAGGTGTGTTTTATAACAGCTTAAAAAAATCTGTGTTTGATCTGATTTCATCCTCTTATTTGAGTTTTGGCTCAATTTTACCATACTATTACAGCCACACTGGTTCATTTGTATGTGTATAATGGTGTGTTGTGTGTGTGTTTGTCTGTGAATGTGTGTAAGTGAGTGGGTGTTTCTATTTTGTACTCTTGGTGTTTTAGAGTGTAACCCCTTTCTTGCAGTTCATTTTTTACTGCTTTGTGGCTGAATTTTTGCTTTTATTTCACACATTTGCATAAACTTGCTCTGTCTTATAGTCGTGCTGGTTCATATATATGTGTGTGGGGGGAGGGGGGTGGGGGGGTGTTTGTGTCTATTTTGCACTCTTGGCATTTCAGAGTGTCCCCCCTTCAGTGCTGCACACTTTGTTTCTGCACAGTGTCTGATTTGTAGTTTGTACCAACAAAAGATTCTCTGAGTTGTTGTATTTTTTCGTATTTCCCATTCATTTCCTATGTCGGTCATTTTTGACCGAAAAGAAGGTAAGTGTGACTATTTTTTTTACGATGCCTTAACATGTCCGAATCATGTCCTTGATTTTTTTGTGTGTTCATATTGGTAATGCTACAAAAGTCACCAAGTGTCATCTCATTCCGACAAAGATACGATTTTTAACAATTCAAAATATAAAATCTTTCGGTCAGAAATGACCGAAGAAGGCCAGAGGGTTAAACTGATATACATTCAGTTTACACCCAACTGTTTACTTTGACTTGAGACATTTCTGGCTGTGTTAACATGAATATTCCACACAATGAGCATTTTGACAAAATTGCATGTGTATTCGACCATTCAAACGCAATAAGACATGAAAGAACTGAATTTGCGTTCGCATGCTAAGAAACACGGCTTTCTGTGTGTGCACTTTGGCGGTGTGCCAGTCAGCACGAGCACCGCATCGAGTTCCTTTTCAGGATGGATTGCGCTTAATAAATTTTTTTAACATCAAAAACATCCTGCTCTTTATATTCTTATTCATGCATTTCATCACTCCGAAGTGTCAATAATGCTATATATTTACATACCGTGATATACACAATATAGAAATAACTCCAACGATAGACATTTTATACCGCGGTTACAATATATGTCATCATTCCATATATATCATCTAATTACATAATATGTATTTTTATATCACTAGGACATGATAATCCTACAAGTCACTGCGTGTGCATTTTCAATCTCAGTGAGGGACTGTCTCTTTAATGGGGTGTCTCGTAGAGGTGCCTTGGGCTCTCTAGTGCAGCTGCATGCTGAGACTTTTACATTCATTACTAAGAAATACTTAAAATACTTCTGCAGAGTATCTCAGACACTCTTGTATAAAAATAAATGTTTAATTAGAGTAACTCACATCCAGTTACACTAAAAATTATGCCTAAATTCAATCTCTTAATGCAACAAAGCAATTTTCTCTTTTTTGTGGTATTAAGATATTGGGTTTGTGCCTTTATCTGTAGTATATTCTTTATCTCATGCATCAATTTGCTTGATTCTCCGCACGTGTACTGATGTGCACCCTTGTGTTTTCTGTGTGCGATTAGCCATGTTCATCTGAGCATGATGTCGTCACTGTTCTCCTCTGTTCTCTACGGTTACGTCACATCTCCATAGTAACTTCCTGCCTCCCCCCGCATGTGTGTGTGTGCAGTGTGCATTCTGGCTCGCTGCACAGGTAATGCCATTTCTGTGCAGCGTGTCAGAGAGA
This sequence comes from Chanodichthys erythropterus, assembly GCF_024489055.1. Lineage (NCBI taxonomy): Eukaryota > Metazoa > Chordata > Actinopteri > Cypriniformes > Xenocyprididae > Chanodichthys > Chanodichthys erythropterus. The sequence goes on from NC_090225.1 coordinate 17,114,630, forward strand.
AACACAATATTTCCAATGAAGCTTGCACAATGAGCCAGAGCTTTGCTCACTCTAATGGAGCTGCTACTTTCCTCTCTAACGTGTGTTTGAGGATAGAATCTGCATGGTTAATTACTTAGCCACTTTGTTGTGTTTTAGCCCAGGAGAATGAGATAAAGACTGTGGGGCAAATTCACTAACCAGTTCAACCTTCATCTTTCTTTTCTGCACTTTATTCACAAAACTCAATGCTGTTTGCTTTCTGAAATTAACATTGCTATTACCCATGGAAAGTAGGCAGTAAACTGAATTTTATTTAAAAGAGATAAACATTTGATCATCATACAGTATATTAATAAAATTATGTTCAAATGGTGGAGAAGAGTGTTTTTACAGATGTACACAGATAAATGAGCTATAATTCAGCTTTATAAGATAAATGTATTATTTTATACATTTTTATTGCTGATTTGAAATGTTATTGAAACATAATCTGTTTTTGCGATTTCAGTCTTTCTCCATTCAGTTCAGTGGCCACCGGGTACTCTTAGATGTCAGTACACATCATTTTTCAAGTTCAAGTCCACCAACGTTAATCTACTAACTGCCCTGACTACTTTGTCGGACAAAATGCCGGATTCTGCGTTATGACTGGTTAGATCGCCTGTCAATCAAACTCCCAGAGAAGGGTGAATTGGTAAAGTCAGTGCATCACTGCAGCTGCTGTTAGAAGCTCCAGTTCCCATAGAAACAATCTGCGCATGCACATGCGCTTTGGCTGGACCAACCTGAAATTTATGCTTTCAAATGCTATTTGAGCCCAAGAAATAAAATTTATTGGGCAGTTCATGTCAGATTTTGTAGCTGATTTGAAACGTTATTTAAATGTGAGTTTGATACAGTTTTTGAGATTTCGGTATTTCCCCATTCAAGTAGATGGCAGTTGGTCTTACATGCTCAAAATAGCTGTCTGGAGGCATTGCGAATATGGCCGAGTGAAATGACGTTCCTTGAAAGGGACTTTACCCCTAGTCTGCTACATCCTCTGTAACCTAACACTCAGAACTAGCCTGCAAAATCAGGAATTGCAGTGTGAAAATTGCATTCAGTATAGGTTTTCTGAGCACATTTGTGCCACTACCTAATTTACATAATTCCTTTAGTGAATCCTGTTCTAAAACAACACAAATATTGTGCTCAATAAGCAACACAATTCATTCTTAGTGAATTTCCGATAGAAAAATGGAGGTATCATATAACGATGAATAGTCTGTGTGGCTCAGTTTTGTATTTAGCTTGCTTGTCTCTCATGTACCAGATAGATCGCTGCTGTCTCTTTACTGTGAGGTAGACACTAAGGTGTCACATTTTCCAAAAGTGTCACAACCGTCTTCACTTCACTACATGATTCTTTTGACATCTCAGGGGGTGATGAATTATTAAACAGTTTTTACTAGGAATGTCAGTGCCTGGATCAGGTTTTTTTTTTTTTGTTGATGATGAAGACAAACTCAAGTTTCCAATCAGTACCGAAAAAGAAGAACAGGATGTTCTGACACTCTCCTTACAACCAGATCCCAGTTCTGCATCACTGTTCGCGTCACATCCCAATGTCAAAATGCGTCACGTCACAATGCACAACGCAGCCCTGAAGCCCTATCGTGAGTGCTGTTTTTTTGATAAATATAGAGGTTTTATTTATAGTGACTGGAGCGGTAAGTGGGGGCCAGTGCTCTGAAAAGAGTCGCTCAGGAAGACGGTTAAGCGGAGTGGAGTAAGGGCAGAGGCGCTTGAGGACAGAGCGACCCAGATGACAGTGCTGCCAGAATAATCACCCCCTCCCAGACAAGCCCGGACCGAGGCGCTGCTGCAGGAGCGTTCGCCGCGTGATGTCATTTATATTACGCCTCGGCCTCACTCCGCACCACAGACGGCCCTCATGAATATTCTCCAACTGACTTTCGGGGTTCTGTTGCTCACAGTAACACAAATGAGAAGTGGAGCCTGTGAGATTTTAACAGTATGTATCACATTCTGGCTCACTGTGTCCCTGTGAATGCAGTGTGAATAGGAGATATCACACAGTAATACTGGGCTGGACTGGTCAAACCTGCCCAAAACAACACTGCGAGAGCCCAACTTAGATCCGTGACTCTGAGACTCAGCTGCGTTATGGATTTTAGTTTGTATTATAAGTCTGGCTAATAATAGATGGGAGCAATTCTATCAATTTGATAAATTCTCACTTTGACATTCAAAGCCAATGCATTTCCAATGGGCATCAGTAATTCGTGGATGTCTAGAAAGGCAGATGTTTCATTAGCCATCTCGACTCGACGTTTTGGTTGGGAGTATCACATCTACCAACTGTTTTTGCTGATATCTTGCTCTTCTGTTGGAGGTGTGTGGATAAAAGCATCTAGTGAATGAATAAATGTAAATTACTGTCACGCTCACAGATTAAGAATGGAAGAGGGCTGATTGACTAAAATACTGTCTCTGACTTTTCCATGTGAATGTATTGTGTGTTTGTGCTGTCAAAATTACATTCAGTACACACATTTATCTGCCTTCTCTTTTTATTGATTATGTTTAGATCAGACTTTATCAAGACAATATTCTTCACTACTTCTGCAATACTTTTATTCAGCAAGGACACGTTAAATTGATGAAAAGTGACAGTAAAAATTGCTACAAAAACTCATATTTTTTCATTTCTATTTTTTCTATTCAATACTGATAAAAAATTCACAGTTTCAACACAAGTATTAAGCAGTACAACTGTTTTCAACATTGATAATAGTGAGAAATGTTTCTTGAGCACAAATCAGGAATATTCAGCTTTGCCATTACAGGAATAAATTATATTTTGAAATATATTAAAACAGAAAACAGTTATTTAAAATTGTAATGATATTTCACAACAGTTTGTTTTTACTGTTCTTGATCAAATAAATGCAGCCTTGGTGAGCATAAAAGACTTCTTTCAAAAACATTTTAAAAAGTCATACCGACCCTGAACTGTAGCTTAAATTGTATGGCAAAAACATGCCCGTTTAATAGAAAGTAAATGTTTTTTAGATAATACTTTACAAATATTTATCATATGTTTGTGTCATTTATTTGTTAATTTACTATGGGGTACCTTGCAAGAGGACTGTTGGAGGGTTTGTGTCAAATGTGACAATTTTTTTCATATCTTTTACAACCCAAATAAGTCTGCTGTAGGTGTGTAGTCATGGTTAATAACAATGCTTTTCCTGTGTGTTTTGCAGGTTATGGCCTGTCCAGTCTCTCAGCTGAAGACAGTGAGAAGTGGGAGAGTCGCAGGCTGCTGCAGGACTTTGACATTGACAGCAACTACACAGATGGGGTGCAGGTTGGGCCCAATGCTGAAAAGAACTGCACACCGCCTGGTAAGAGGTTTAGCACCACACACACATAAAACCTCACACAATCTACCTGCTCTTTTAGTTCAACGGCACAGATGAAACAGGCAGATGAGTGTTTTTTTGTAAGGAATTTGACATGTAAGGACAGCATGACAGATGACTAAATGTCACGGTTAACTGAAAACAACATCACAATGTGATTAAGCAAGAAGTCGTGCGAAGTTTCACTTCTGAATTTTTTTTTTTGATGGTAGCATTTCCACATTGGGTTGTGTATCAGTCTTTTATATACCTCAAAATCAAGTGATGAAATATTCTCATGTCTCTTATTTGTTCTCCACTGATTTGTGAGTTCGAAGAGGTGTTAGTCCTATATCAGGACTCTGTCATCAGTAACTCAGACACTAACCCTTTTGTTGTGTTCTGAGTGAGTAATCTTGCTGACACAGACTTTGCTATTGTTTCTTTTGGGGCTCACTGCAGGCTAGGAAACATAATGTGTATTTCAAACTATAGAGACCTGTGAGCCGTGGCCAGGTCAAAGGTTACCAATGGATTCCTGGTCAAGTTGAAGACCGAAAGTGTCACCTAATTAAGACAATAATATCTACAAATGAGGTCTATGAAAGTAAAACTGCACTAAGAAAAGTCGTAGTCCAAATTGAACAGAGCTCGATCAGCAGCTTTGGATGAGTTTGATTCGCAATTTGGCTAATGCCTGTATGGGATCTCACGGTAAACACATTCACACCCACTTTTAATTTCGGACAGAATTAGTATAAACAATTTGACGTTTCCAATCTGTTCCTCATTATTTTTCCTCATTGTTATTCATTGTTTATTTGCACAGTTGGTGTAGATCTGCTATGTAATTTGATTCACTATGCTACATTGTACTCCACTCTCTTGGACAATGTGAAGAGGCCAATTAGAACAGGTCTGAGGGAAAGGCAAGGCTGAACAAAGGGGTCATCGATACTCTGTGGGTCTATTGATTGACCGTCTCTCTCTTCTTTCAAAGCTTTCCTCTTTCCCCCCTGCAATGCGTTTACCATAGACCGGGATTTACTACAGCACACTGTTAGTATTTGATTCCACTTCAGTACTCCGTTAGTTTTGTTGCTCTTTATACATATTCATATAGTCCGCCTTTTGTATTTTATGCATGTTTTATGTAGTGGCCCCAAAAAGCATTTGGATAGCAGCCAGACTTAAAAATGTATGAATGTCTATGTATTATATAACTAAATATCAAACCCACAGGCATTTATTTTTAAACAAATATTGCATAAACCATAAACAGCAAAAAATAATAGCAAAAAACTAGATACAAGTTTGATTTTGAATTTGGGGTCGGTACAATTATTTTACTCCATTTAAAAGTTTCTAATGCTCACCAAGGCTGCATTTATTTAATCAATAATACAGTAAAAACTATTGTCAAATAGTTTTCTATTTGAATATATCCAATTAAATCTGGTATGGCAAAGCTGAACTTTCGGCATCATTACTACTGTCTTCAGTGTTACATGATGCTTATGAAATCATTGTAATATGCTGATTTGAAAACATTTTTATTATATTAATGTTGTAAAGTTGTGCAGCTTAATATTTTTTGTGGAATCTGATACTTTTTTTTTCAGGATTTTTTGATGAATAGAAAGTTCAATAGAGCAAAACTTATTTGAAATAGGCAACTTTTGACACTTTTGATCAATTTAGTAGTGTATATTGTTAAAAATAGTTAAAATTAACTGCACAAATGGCTCCAAAGTTGATTATGGGAATTATTTGAGTGTTATTTGTTGCCGATGCCACTTAGTTTAATATTTAGTTTCTAATGCAGTGAAACTACAGGTATGCATATATTGTTAAATGTGTGTGTACTTTGGGGCCACTGTATGTCATAAATACTGTTATTTTATATGTGTTGGCATGACTTTTATATTTTAAATGTGGTTAAAGTAGAAAAAGCGAGTGTTGTAGGCTTGAGGGAAACACTTAATCTGCAGTGAACGCAGAAGAATGTCAAGTCTTATGGATAGTGATATACAGCAAAACTTTTGATTTGACATCTGTCCAGAAATAAAACAGAGGAGGTCATTTTCCAAGGGGAGCCATTGTATTTACAGTGAGCTCAGTGTGCTACGGCCCGGCTCTGCTGTTATGAGGTGTAAAGGGAGCAGTTTTGCGTCTGTAACACAGCATGGCCTGCCTGCTTTTGTTTGTGTTTTTTCTGTGGGTGGATTTGGGTGAATGTTTCCAAGTGGGGTCCTGGTGTTTTAGGAGGCTGTGTTCCTTGCCAAGCATCTCCTTGATCTTGCCGTTAAAGAGTGAGCTGTGCTCTTAAGCTCTCGCTCGTGTCCAGATGCCCGCTCCTCCACCCGTCTCCAACACCAGCCTGGCGCCTTGGCACAAGGCTGAGGGTTTCCTTTCTCTGCTTTTTAAAACTATTCTTCCTTTAATACAGCTGTGGAAGTCTACAGATTACACTGGAGAATAAGTCTTGCTCATATCTTGATATTCAAACCTGTTTTTTGCTACACATACACAAGTGTTGGAATTGGGAATAACAACAGCATTTAAATGCATGAGTGAATGCTCTATATATGTTATCATTACAAACTACAGAAGTCACTCCTGCAACTTGTGATGCCACGTTTTGGTCTCATGGCTGCAAACAAGATATTTGGACATCAAAATTATAGGCTATTTTTGACATGATTTCATGATTTTCACAAAACTATTAAGCAGGACAACTGTTTTCAACATTGATAGTAATGAGAAAAGTGTCTTGAGCACCAATTCAGCTCATTAGAATGATTTTTGAAGAATCATGTGACTTTTAAGACTGGAGCTGAAAATTCAGCTTTGCCATCACAGCAATATATATAAAATTAAATGTATTTGATCATTAATACAGTAAAAATATTAAATGACAATTTAAAATAACTGCTTTCTTTATATATTTAATTATAATAATTATAACATTACTGTTGCTTTAATGTACAACTGTTTCTGACAGTGTATTATCTCTCTTTCTCTACCTTTATTTCGCTTTGAAGGCAGAATCTCCCTCTCTCAGCATTCTTTCATCCTTAGTGTATTCGTAGTCATTTAATTTTTCATGCGTTCTCCCGTGAATCTTTAGGAGATCTGCCTGTGCACTGATCCTCCTCGGCACTTCCTGAATATTCACAAATGCATCATAACAATCAGACAACCCGTCATTAGCTTGATTACTGAAGCTAATTAGCTGTTAATTATCTCTTCATCCATCAACTCCCATTGTCTGTCACACAGCATTTAATGTTGCTCAAGCAAAAACAGTGACTAACTGAAAGCAATGCTGATGGATTATGACCTTTGAACCAGACAGAATTTCATAATTATTATTATTATTATTATTATTATTTTCATTAAAGAGAAACATTTTACCACTGGAATTGATTTTCAGGGGACATTTTTACCCTTTTGTGGGCTTTTTTTTTTTTTTTGACAATTTTATCCATTAATGTTAAATACTTCAGTATAGTGATTTAAATTCAATTAAAATTTCCTGATAGTTTACTGACCCCCATGTGTTACATGTATGCTCTGTCCTATGTTTCTTAGGCCCTGTGCACACGGAGACGCGTATAGGTGTAGACGTATCGGATAGGCGTTTCATCCAGACGAATCCGCCATTTTCAGAAGGTGAATCCGATATTTTTGGAAACCGGGTCCCAGAGTGGATAAATTGAAAACGACTCCCTTGCGTTTTCTTGTATACAGCCTATCCATATATTTTGTGAAACGATGATGTCATCACCCCACGTGTTGACCCTAGTCAGACGCCGCTAACAGCACAAAACAGCAACAACAACAACAATAGCAGACTCTAGATGCTTGTGTTTGTGCTGCAGAAGCTACTGAGCCAAAATAAAGCGTTATTTCTAAGCTTTACAAAAATTTGTATACAGCGCGCAAGGTTTATGCGCATGCTCCAGGTCTTATTCTCTGTTTTAAGTATATCTCTGTGGCAGAATTACAGCGCCACATACTGGTCTGGCATGTAAACTGCATCATTTTCAGCCAGTTTCAGCGGTTTCGTGTATATCCTCCTGGGACCCAGGAATAGACTTTTGTCCTCTGTAGTGGACATTATATTTTAGTGATTTTCTCTGAAATCATACATGTCACAGTTTTAAGTCTGGATGTCCTGTAAAGAGCACATTCAGGGCTTTGCAGAGATACCAGATTTTAGAGGTTTCGCCATTACAACAACAACTTCTTGGTCTTTAATTATGACTGAAAATGAAAATAAGAGTGCTAATGGAAATATGATAATATTTTGAGATTAAATTTAAAATGTATTTAAATTGGATTAATTTTCAAATTGTTTATTATAAATCAACATCTCAGGAAATTGTTATGGGGTTTCAAATCAAAATATGACTTTCTGTTATGAAACAGAACATTGATTTCATACATGTCCACTGTAGAGGACACCAGGACTTAAATCATGTTTATCAGGCATTTTAGGAGACACAACAAGTGAATAGGGAAAGAAATTATATGTCAATATTCCTATTAATTATTAGATATTATTATGAAAATGTTGCCAATTATTGCTCCCATTATTACACTTCTTTTTTCATTGCATGTTGCTCCAAGAACAGATTAATATGCAAATTAGATACAGTGTATATATACATTGTATTGAATGGGAAAACCGATGTATTGCCATTTTACCCTCATATTGCATAAAGTAAAATGGTATATCAATTAATTCCATTATATGTTTCATAACATAGTTGAGAATCATCTTTATACATAGTTTGGTTAAAAACAATATTGAAGCCTAAAAATTGATTGGTGATTAAAAAAAAAATCCCATTGTTTTTGCCTATAAATGTCATTTCATGTCATTTTATTTTTTAAACAACTTAGTCCTGGTGTCCACTACAGAGGACATATCATAACATATGAATAAAATATAATTTTTAAAAAATGTTAATTTTTCATTTGTTTCTTATGCTCTAAACAATATAATGATGTGAAAAAAATGCTAAATTAAAAAAAAAAAAAATGTTGGGTCTCAGGAGGCTATGCAGATATTTCTTGAAACGATCTGTAATTTTCTAAAAAAAAACTGCACTGCTCTGTGATGCGCCACGCATTACGTAATCACGGTGGAAAAGTCAAACTTGATGTAGTCGGAAGTACTGCGGTAAGATGAAAAACTCCATCTCATTTTCTCCTCCGAATTCAAAATCATCTGACATCGTTGCTTTACGTTGTAAAGGGCATCTGACTTAGTTTTTGCTCATGCACTTTGTAGATACTGGATCTGTATTTTCGCTTACGTTCCAACGTGAGCTGTGCAAGATGGGTATTTGTGGTTACATTTTTTTTTTTTTTTCGTTTCGCTAGACAAGATCCTCATTCCTAGGCTGGGATTGTGTAGAGCCACGTGAAGCTGCAATGAAACTACAATTTGGACCTTCAACCCATTGTACCCCAAAGAAGTCCTATATATGGAGAAAAATCCTGGATTTTTTTCCTCAAAAACCTTAATTTCTTTTCGACTGAAGAAAGAAATACATAAACATCTTGGATAACATGGGTGTGAGTAAATTATCAGGAAATTTTAATTCTGAAGTGAGCTAATCCTTTAATATAAATAAATTATTGATCTGAACAATTACGGCTAACCTATAAAAACAAATCACAGTGCATTTCAACTCGACATTTACTCAGAAGCACAGAGAATTCTCCCTTCAGTGTTTTCAGACCAGATTTGATCTTGCTCATTTATTCATTTGTTTTTTAACATATTGGCATTTGCATTTGCCATGTCCTACTGTGACAGAGCAGCTCTGCCATCATTTTCTTCCATCTTATTATATTGTGTTTATTTCCACTAGCTGAAGTGTGCTCCTGTTTTTGTGTTTCTATCTATGCAGTTGGACATTTGGCTAGCAGATGAGTCATGTGACCTGACCTTTGAGAGCTGTGCTGACATTAGGCTTACGGCAGAGAGAATAGGACTGTTGAAATGTGACTACACTTGGACGATCTGGCAGATAATGCCTGCTCTCACCTTTTTTACCCCTGTCTATTCTCTCATTGTTTCCTCTTTGAGGTTGCCATGCTGATGTCCTCTACAGGAAGACCACAATGTTATTTTTATCTTATTTTTATCACCTGAAGTATCTTCTTTCTACATTTCTGTCATTAAGTCACATGAAAATGATGTGGAGTTTAAAATATTAGTGCTATTAAAGGCAACGTTCACCCCAGGGTTATTAACTAAAACTAAAACCATAAAAAACACTATATAGTCATATTTTTTCAAAAGTATAAAATTGACAAAAAAAAAAAAAATAAAAAAAAAAAAAATATATATATATATATATATATATATATATATATATATATATATATATATATATATATATATATATATATATATATATATATATATATATATATATTAGCATATAAGTGATATTAAAATAACACTGGTTTACCCCAAAATTAAAATTCTGTCATTGACTGACCCTCATGTCATTCCAAACCTGTATGACATTCTTTTTTCTTCAAAACACAAATGATACATTTTTTCAAGAATGTTTTGACTGTTTTTTTTAAAGTATGTTCCACAGAAGATGCACTATGGGTCTGATTATAAATATACCAGTGTCCCATTACGCAAGTCTAAAAGTGGCAGAAAGGGGAATAAAATGACAACTGCAAAGAGTGCAGTCACACAAAAGCCACGAGACAGAGAAGGGACAGAGGGAATGAATAGAGATGGCCAGAAAGGCCAAGAAACGGCGATTAATCAGTGGGATGCCCATGTTGCAGTGCTGCGTGGGTAGTTAGCCAGGCGGCTGCCCTGTACACACATTCACAAAACACACACACACAGTTTAGGAAACAAACATGGCACATAATGAAATATGAACATTCAGAATGCGGCACACAGCTTGGTCATTTAACCAATTTCTACCACTTTAACTTTCTACAGCTGTTCATGGAAAGCTGCAAAGTGAACTAACTTGGCATTTTTAGCTCTGCACTAATAATAAAAGCTTTTGTCCTCCTCGAAAGTGAACATTTTGTGGTAGGAGAGAGATTTTTTTTCCTCTTGTGTCAGTCATATTTAAGTTCCTCTAATGAAGCAGAACTGCTTACATGTAAGACCTCTTCTGTATCTACAGTGTCCACTGAAGACAAATGGAAGCAGTCAATGTTCTCATCGGAACTCCCGATTTGGATTGTGCCTTCTGAACGGCGAGTTGTGTGCTCTCAAATGGCCTTTGTTTACAGTTTACACCTCCCTCGCCTCAAAGGCTCAGTTTCAGATCTCCTTTCTCTAGCTATTTGAGCTGCATTTGCACAATCAGTGTAGAGAAAGGACTGAAAATGTGCTTACTGTGCGCTTTACCGAAACGCCAATATTGCAGTTATAAACACAGTTTGTCTCTCTTTTGCATTGTCACTCACTCTTTCTCTCTTTGTTTCTGCATTTTTAGGGCCTGAGCAATGATGGTGTGAGGACTCTGTTGTAATTGCTCAGTCAATTATTCTTCTTCTCCGAAATGAATCGCATTTTTGAGGGCCTAAACCTGCTCGAAAACTCATGAAACTTTGCACATGCGTCAGAAGTGGTGAAAATGTATGGCAGATATGGGTTTCTGAATTAGCGCTACCTACAAAATTTCAATTAAGTGGCCTTCACGCTACGTTTCACATACAACTATGAAATTCGGTAGACAGATGTAACAGCCCAATACCTATAAAAAAGTCTGTGGGCGCAAAATCTGAATACCCAACAGGAAGTGAGATATTTTGTGTTTTCTCTGCAAATTTTTGCAATTTTTGCCATTTCCAGACATTGTACTTTAACAAACTCCTCCTAGAGCTTTAATCAGATCAACATCATATTTGGTCAGTCTATCTGAGATCTTGAGTTTTCGCTGAAGGGCGTGTCCGTGGCGGCCTGACAAAATTTGATGTTTTGCCATGAAACAGGAAGTTGTTGTAACTCGGACATACAAACTTCACATGTGTGATAAGAGTCCTGGTCCGAAGACATCTATATGCCAATATTCAGTTAGTCATAGCGCCCCCTGCTGACAACAGGACATGGCATGCTTTAAATTGTAATTAAAGCAGAACTAAGTAACTTTTTTTTACTTTCATAAATAGTTTTCTAAGTCCTTACGATGGTTAATTGATTTGTAGTGGTGTGTTTGAGGCGAGCACTAACCCCCTCTGGGACGTCTACGCCAGAAAACAGCACTTGCAAGTTGAGCTGCACCGACCCGAAACAATCTCGCCTCATGTTCACGTTCACGTGAAAGTGACAAAATGCTTTACGGTAATTCAAAAACAATGTATATATTATGACTTTATAAGACGATTTCAAAAATTACCCTGGTCCATCAAGATTTCTTGTACTGTATTTGCAAAACTACTGCGCTGGCGAGTGTTGTAGTCGTTGTAGTGCAGAGCTGCGCTTGGAGTATTTATGACAGTGTCATTCACTGAAGGAACCTGTAGGGGGAGCTTCGCAAATCTTACTGAGTTCCGCTTCAGAAACACATTTAAATATGCCACAAAGTACCAAACATGCTAGAAATGCATTAAATCATGCAACACTTGGCTAAGTGCTAAAGTATGCAATTAACACCACAAAACAGGAAGTTATTGTAACTCAGGCATACAATGTCTGATCTGCTCCAAACTTCACATGTTTGATAATAGTCCTGGCCTGAACACATCTACATGTCAATATTCAGTTGCGGTCAAAGCACCACCTGTTGGCAGCAGAAAGTGTGGCACTTTGAAATAATTCTCCTGTATTTACTCGATTACATGCAGTTCACCCACTTTATACTGCTTTCCTAAGGCCAATGGGTGGCGGTGACCCCGGGTGCGAGGGCCCTTTCATCGCTGCTTGCAGTTTTAATTGTTTTTGTCCTTTCTCCTACAAACATGCACACCAAAAATATCATATAGCATATTGGTTAATGACCATTATTAGATTTTTTTTTTCTTTACACTACCATTTCTGGTATATTGGTAAGATATTTAAAATGTTTTTGAAAGAAGTCTCTTATGCTCACCAAGGCTGCATTTATTTGATCAAAGATACAAAAATACAGTAATATTGTGAAATATTATCCCAAACTAGTGTATCTGTATCAGTCAATATTGGATATTTATTTGTGGATATTATTTATTTCACTTCTATTTTTACTTTTAACATATGTATTTTAACACTTAAAGTTAGTCTGTAAAAACACTAATAATTTATTAACACTGTTAAATGTAATCTTAAGTGAATCTCAAAATGTATTTTTCATAATGTACATTATAATATTGTAATGCATAAATTCTTTTGTAGCATTTCAAATTATTGATTTTAGTTAGCATTGCGCTTTATTTGTAATTTATTTAGACAAACTAGTACATACAGTATAGTAAACATTTTAATATCAGCTATTTGTAAGTTATTGGCCATAACAAAATAATTATTGGTCTGCAAGATGGGAAATTGCAGCCTGCTCAGATTTTGAAATAAACAATGCCATTAGTAGGTGCCGTTCATTCTTAGTAAATTTCCATTTGAGTTTTTTTTTATGCTGGGTAGAACATGAGAACATCTCTGAGGAGACCCACAGATCTTCTTCTACTCTGCTTCAAAGCCATATGCTTCGGACAAGCCTCTCTCCTGCCACAAGTACAGAACAGAAAAAAAGAGAACCCTTAAGATGTTTTTGTTTCCAAGTTTTACTTTACCTATGCACTTTCTTGCTGACTCTGAGCTACCATCAGACAAGCAACTAACTCAAAGTAAAAGCGCATCACTCAAAATAAACAGAGGCTTTCTCAGGAGACATTCCCTGGTGGTTCAACCTGGATATTTTAGACAGGCTCAAACAGATATTTGTTGTCCTCTTCACTGTGACTAACCAGGTTTTTCCTGTGACTCCTTTCCCTTTGAGGAGAGATTTCTGGGAAATGCTGAGGCAGAGGATTTAAAGAGAGAGAGACAGAGAAATGCATCATGCAAGCATGAATCGTAGAAGGGATGTTGATTCTTTAAGTCCAGGCAGGCTTTAGCTGGTTAAAGGTGTGGAAACTCTGGGTGAGGATTCATAATCATCATCCTCATCATCATCATCATCCTCTTCCTCATCGCTACAAACTCTTGAACATTGTGCAGGTTAAACTGAGTTTAACTAGGTTGTTAAGATGTTAAGGCGCTATAGGTGTTGTGAGTTGTTGATAGTTGCTGTTTGGTTGCTGTTAAGGTGTTCTTTGTTGTTGTTAGCATGTTTCTATGCTGCAGCTTGCTGGTTTCAAGAGTGTTCTGAGTAGCTTTAAGTTGGTAAGTCAAATTAGTCCATCACCAAGTATATATGATATTCTCATCCCTACATTTTTTGCTTTTCAGTGTAAATTTATGGATATTTTGCCACCTTTTTTCCATCTACCAGGCAAAAATCATAAGTTGGACCACTTAGCATATCTCACCTCACATATGGGACAAGTTTATAACTTAAGATACTTATACATATTTATGATTTAAAAAATATTATTTGGCGTTGGATTTAAAAAATAAAATAAATTAAAAGAATTATCTTATGCTCAGCAAGGCTGTATTTACTTGTTCCAAAATACAGTAAAAAGTAATATTGTGAAATATCATTACGATTTAAAATTGCTGTCTATTTTTAATATACAACTAATTCCTGTTACGGCAAAGCTGAATTTTCAGCAGTCATTTCTCCAATCATGATCCTTCATATTTTTGTGGAAACTGTGATACTTTTTTTCAGGATTCTTCGATGAACAGAAAGTTTGAAATAACAGCATTTATTTGAAATACAAATGTTTTGTAACGTTATAAATGTCTATATAGTAAGTTGTGATCAATTCAATGCATCCTTGCTGAACAAAAGTATTTAAAAAATCTTACTGATCGCAAACATTTGAATGGTAGTATATGTGCTTTTATACTTGCATGTGGTATTATTCCATGGGAATAGCCCTGTCACTCCATTACAACGGTCTACATCACATTACCAGCGTGTGTTTGGAGTTAAATAAAGCATGCATGTTAAGTGTGTACTTTAGTGTGTGTTTTATTGTGGAGTTGTGATGTAACTCTAAATAAAGATTGGCCTGCGGACAGTATGACAGGCTGAGGACAGTGGTAATGTGGATTCAGGAGGATGCTCTGGCCTGAGGAGCTCTGTCACATGTAGAAGAGAAGGTCAGAATGTGCAAGACTGTGTGTGTATGCACACATAAGGGGAGTTATGCACATTATATTACATTTAATGCATATTTTTATACATATATTCGTATGGTAAGGATGTCACGGTTCAGTGCAGTCAGACGGTGAATACAGTCTGTCTCAGGCAATCCACAATACAATCCAAAAGGGTGCGGGCAGAAAGTTCTCAGATTTCATCAACAATATCTTCCGAAGATGAATGAAAGTCTTATAGGTTTGGAACGACATGAGGGGGAGTAATTAATGACAGAATTTTCATTTTTGGGTGAACTAACACTTTAATCAAACAACAAAAGACAAAGAGAGAATCACTCACTGCTCTTAACAAAATAACTTCTGTATCGTGCATATTTACTTAATTCACTAACACTGTAAAGTACTGTTTATTTCATTTGTATCTTTGTTCTTCTGTGCTATTGTTTGTAAATCATTTATTTGTTATTATTTTGTTGTTGTCTTTAATGTTTGAATATTAGTTAGGCTATTATTAGTTTTTGCTGTGATCTGAAACGGCTAGAGTCCTTATTTGTGTTTTTTTTTTTTTTTTTAGCTAATTAACAGTTGTTAGTTGTTAGTTATAATGATATGATGACAATTTTCTGTCATACAGTAGCCTAAACATATACCGATTTGTACTGTACTGCAGAAAGACTGGTATCATTATATAATTTATAATGTTTTTGTATTTTGTACTTTCGACTTACTATATAGAAATAAAGTGGTGCTAATTTACATAGAGGCACCACTTATGCCATGGTCTCTTGCTACACATTCTCACTGAAGGCTAAGATCCTAGATTCCTAGAATCGCCACATAGCATTGGTTAGTTAGAGTAACAAATCAGCAGTTCCTTAATTTTTATTATAAGCAACTAGGTCTTTTATCAGCCCTACAAAAAATAGGACCTATGCAAGAGTGAATTCAGTTTACTGCTTAGTGCTTAATACACTAAAAGAGGCTGTACTTTACCAACTAGGGGACTAAATGCTGCTAGGTGGAACAAACTATAGTTTGCACTACTGTTTGTTCATAATAAATGAAAAGAAACCTAGCATTAGGTTTTTTGTCTTTTTCTGTTGTACCAAACTCATATCGAACCGGAACCCTAAAACCGAGGTATGTACCGAACTGTGACATCTGCATACCATTACACCCCTCATATATATATATATATATATATATATATATATATATATATATATATATATATATATATATATATATATATATATATATATATATATATATATATAATACTAAAATATGTTTTTAGAAACAAAAAAAACAAAAATATATTTAGGCTTTACAAATAAAAAATGATTTTATTCAGGTTATTAGGCTATAGTGAATCAACAAAAATGGATGTTAGATATTTACATTTATTCACTTGAGATCAAAGTGACTTACAAATGTTATGCCTTTTTTTCTAGCAGTGTGAGGTATTGGGCTCAATTGAGTGACCTGTTTAACCAGGAACTGGCTGATATATTTTGGCAAATTGTGTTATTTCCCACTATCCAAGCACTTTGATGTCTGAATGCACTGGTTCATCACTGAACATGGCAGGATGACTAAATACACACATATAAATAATATAAATAATAATAATATTGTTCACACATGAATTAGCTCCAAATAATGCAGATGAATTCTCTTAGTTGGATGTACACAACCTAACAAGACTTCACATATCGGTAAGACTGCAAAAAGAAAGTTGACAGCAAGAAAAAGATATTTTGAGTCCAAAAATGTTCATCCCTTTATTAGAACATCTTTTATACCTTTAATGACTCGTTGTCAAATTACATATTAAATTACACATTGTCAGTGTGTTAAAGCTGGAGGTATGATCTTTCCACTATGAAGGATGGGGATGGGAGTGGGAGGCATGAGGAGTGGGGGGCTAAATGTCAAATTACTCAGCGCAATGACGACAAAGACTGCTACACGCAATGTGTCGCTGCGAATCAGCATCTATTGCTCCTTCTCTAAGGGTGTATCTGTTTTTGTGTATGTGGGTTTGTATACACATTTAAGCTTTACTATAAATGGACATTGAGATGATGTTGCACAGTGTTGCAAATTCCACCAGTTCCTGGAATAGTTTGAGAACGCCACATCAAAACATGGCAAACCTTGTAATCACTCATGCAAACTCAGAGTCATAATCTAGAGACACAGCGAGAAAAGGGTCTGATAATGCATCTATGTTATTGTGCATATGAGAAGCAATATTACTCTTTGCCCTCTGGGCGTTTAGATGACATCCACACCTGCATGAAATCAGGGTTTGCATCATCTTTGATGATGAAATGTTAGGTCAGGCTTAGACTTGATTTACTGTAGCTGTAATCTCATCTCTCAAATATTTACTTCTAGCTATCAGAACCATTCCCCAAAGCAAGTCAGTTTCTAAGGAAATGCAAGGCGTGTATAGGAAAAATCTACATTGTATAAAAGCAATTGAGCTTTTTGAATCAAGTCCTATTAGATCACAAATTTGAACCTCTTAGTTTCTTTATTGGTCTGATGTGTTTAGTATTAGTTGTACAGTAAGTCAAGGTAAAAGGTCATTGAGGTCAGATAAAATGGGATGATGTGTTTACTGTAAAGTAGTATTGAGAGCATAAAGAGTATTTTTTTCCCATTGAGATTTTTTTTTAAAAAGTCTTTGATAAGTTATAAGATCTATGAACCAAACCAACCAGCTACGAGGTAAATCACAACAAATTTTGAAGTATTTGAAAATCAGATTAAAAGATAAAGCTACAAGACTGTATTTGACAGCTTTAATGAAGGAAATAACTTAAATCACATAAAGCATTGTAAATTACATAAGTGAATTAAAAAGTATAATGAGAAATATAAAACTATAGACCATTTGGGTGTTTGCAAACAGCAATGACTTTTTTGAGGGCGAAGCCTACCTAGTGGCAGAAAATGACAGTTCCGCAGAGGCAGTCTGTGAAAGCCATGGAATAAAAGAACAAAAAAATCTAATTTTGTGTTTATATCTCACAATTCTGACTCCTTTCCTTAGAATTGCGAGTTTATATCCTGTAATTCTGACTTTTTTCCCCTCAGAATTGTGATCATCAGTCCGAACTGGGAGATAAACATGCAAATGCAAGAAAAAACGTAAATATTGTTTCATGCTGTAACTGCATGGCTATGTATGTACATCCCCTATGAACTGCATATGTGAATATTATGTAGACTTACTGTTTACATCAAATATATGCTTTAATAGTAGACTAATCATTGCATGTTTCATTAGTCCAGTCTGTGACTAGCAGCATCTGCGTTTAGCTTCAAAGGGTGTTTTCAATGACGGTATTGTATAATTTGTATTTTTTTGCATTATTTGCTAGTCGCGATTCTCTGATTAATGGAGATTTCTTTATAGAATCATGGGTGATGAAGAACCTGGAATTCCACTGTTAAACACAATCAAGTTTCAAATAAGCTGTTTATAAGTTATCATTAAAAATCTAATCTCCTATGGAGAAAATGAAAGTTATTTTTACTTACGCTACCCAAGTGTTGCTCTCTATAAAGTTTAAGGTGTCGGCTATAGCATTTTTTTATAGCAGTTTTTAGGGTGTAGCACATAGTTTTAGAGTTAGAGTGTAGAATGTGGTGTATAGTTTGTAAGATGTAACATCGTGTAGCATGTAAGGTACTGTACAGTGTGTCGCATGTAGTCTTTCAAGTGTAGAATATAGTGGATGTAGCGTAGAGCTCGTAGGTTGAACCTGCTCTATAGGGTATAGCGAATAGTGTTTAGGGTGTAGTGTACAGTCTGCATGATAGATTTACAGAGTATTATATTGTATATTATATTAAATGTGCATGGTGTAGCATGGAGTGTGTAGGGTCACTAAGGTGTAGCATGTTACAGCATAGTGAAAGCATCTGCATTTAATGTTCAGATCTGTCAGTTAATACTGACAAGAGACCAGAAAAAAAGCATAGCATGCATACTCACACAAACATCAACGACACGTACCTCTGCTGTAAGCATACACATGTGAACACGCACACATCCACGCACACACCCACACTCCCGCAGATGTTGTGTGGCAGTGGTGTGAGGTTTTCTTGTCCTTGCGTGGGTCTGTGTTCTGACTCATGGAGTATACAGGTACCTGCAAGCTGAACCCAGCTCGTTCACAAACCACAGTAATGAAGCATAGCAGCATAGCAACCTAGGGCACGTCACTTTTTCAGTATTTCCATGTACAGTAATGACGTGATTAGACATTCTCATAAAACATTGCTGTAATCATTATACACATTAACACATAACAGTGTTTTGTGATTAAGTGTGTACAGATTTTTGCAGGAAACAGTGAGAATTCATTCTTTTCTCTCTGAATGCTGTGTGATCTCAGGGTCTCCAGTAAGCGGGATCACAGGAACCACCACGTTTGTTGAACCTTGTGACACCTACGGGGACGTTCTCATCAGTTGCTTGAGCATCTAATTGGTATTTCTCGGCATGATTTGCTGTGTAACCCGAGCAATGAATCAAAGTTAACACAGACATTTTAGCACACCATTAATCTCATTAATGCAGTTTTTCCTTAATAATGAAAATCAATTTTAACTGACTCTAGACATATTTGAGCTGCCTCTCCCAGGGAGGATAAAATGGATAGCCAAGGATAGTACCTCAAGGGAAACATGTATTTTGATAAATTGAATTCACCTCAAGGTCACTGAGAAACGTCTTGAGACACTAAACCCACTGAACGTCCTGAACTATCAAACTCCTCTTGTTTTGTACTGGAAATACTTAGAAAGTGTTTCCAGCACTCCTGTTTTAAAACAAAAGTTGCGATAGTCTTTTCTTTCCTGTTGTGACGTAAAAAAATGTAGTGTGACTTGATCGTTGTGGTTTGCTATTACTGTGATCTCATGTGTGTGACAGGTTGTCCTGCCTTCACACCAAAGCACCAAATTTTTATAATAAATAAAAAAAATTATTTATTTATTTATTTATTGCTGGGCATGTGTTTTCCAGTTAGTCTGTACTAAAACTTAAGCACAATTGTACATTGCATGTTAAGGTTGAATGCTGTGTGTTTCTAATGGATGTACAGCAGTATATTGCTTTTTGTAACATGGGTAGTGGAGAGTGGGGCAAGTTGAACCACTGGACCACCAATATAATTTAGCATTGATTTGTCTTACTTCTCATTTCTTCTTTCTTAGAAAACAACTTAAAGGTATGGTTCACCCAAAAATTCTGCCATAATTTACTCACCCTCATATCTTCCAAACCTGAATGACTTTCTTTTTATTTGCAGAACAAAAAAGAAGATATTTTAACGAATGTTAGTTATTGAAATTAGTGAAATTATTTAAATCCATCATGTTCACCTGTGATATAATGATAATTTAAACCAGGGGTCTCAAACTCAAATTGGCAGGGGGCCGTTTCTGTGATTGACACCTCATAGGAGGGCCATATTTACATTCAAGCACAAGAAAGTGCAACATTTTAGAAAATTTACTCCCCTTTGCATTATTTCTCATTCACATCAGATTTGCCTACTAAAATATCTTTATACCTTTATACCTATTTTATTTACCATACTAAATGTAAACAGCAGTGTCTCTCTCATTGTTACAGAGTGTAATATAATTATATAATACTATTAAAAATATAATACTACTAATATACTATTAATTGCAATAGACTGGTGCAACTTCTCACATCCAACAAGGTGCATGGAATTAAAAAAAATACAGTAATTTAGGAACAAAACCATCAACACTTGTGGTGTGGAGGGGTCAGAAATAAACAAAAAACTGGAGATATATATATATCAACTTTATTTTGCCAAAAAATAAAAATCTCATTGTTACATACATTATTAATTTTTAATATTTAGTGGAAGTATTTTCCCTTACTTTATGTTAGCTTAAATAACATTAAAATTTTGCACTGACCAACACTGTACTGAACAAATACAATCCCTGAATACATTTGTACACTCTTCTGTTTCTTGACAGACACCTGGCAGCGCATTTGTCCAAGATGCCGTTTGAGCATCGGTAACGTTTAATGGCTGCATCGGACGCATTTTGGTGGTTTAAATCGACGCTCGTGACTTGAAGTCGAGGGCTTTTACTGTAATTTAGGCAAGCGCGCTCATAATAGAAGCGACACGGTTGAGAGCGCGGCTCATGGTTGCATAGCAACAACAGACGTCACTGGAGCGAAAGTGCATTGGAAAGAAGGAGAATGCGGCTCGGCCGCTTATGTGATGCAATATGTGAATGCCCCTTAGAACGGCGACTTTTTCTTTGCATATCAGACAGGTAGCAACTAGAGAATAATAATAATTTAGCGGGCCAGATTATGTTTTATTTTTGAGATCAGTTGCGGGCCGGGTAGAGGGGGAGGGCGGGCCGTAAATGGCCCGCGGGCCGGCAGTTTGAGACCACTGATTTAAACTCACTAAAATACTCATACACATTTTATTCAGCATACTATGATGTACATTAAACTTACATTACATTACATTAGAGGACTGACCCTCTAGTTGCAACCTACAGCAAGTCAGTGAACCTGGCAGGGCAATTGGTGTTTCATGCTGAGGCTGCTTCACCCCGTGCACGTGAGCAGCTGCGGAATTCCACAGTCGTGACACACTCACATATACACGTTCACCAGCTTCTCCCTCATTCCTTAGTGTTCTGTGCTTTATGTTTTCTTACGAGAGGCTGTCATGACCCCAGTGCTTAAATGAAATAAAGGAGTGCATGCCTGAGGATAAGTCTGTGTTAATGATGAAGAGCCATTTCGTCTTAGCTCTTATGCCTTGTTTGATGCATTTATTTTTAGCTGGCCTGCTGGGATTTTATTCTTCGCTGTTAAACGCTGATACACATATAGTATCTCACAGAAGTTTTCATGTGACAACACTGAAGAAATTACACTTTGCTACAATGTGTAATGAGTGTACAGCTTGTATAACAGTGTAAATTTGCTGTCCCCTCAAAATAACTCAACAAACAGCCATTAATGTCTAAACCGCTGGCCACAATAGTGAGTACACCCCTAAGTGTATAATGTCCAAATTGGGCCCAATTAGCCATTTTCTCTCTCCAGTGTCATGTGACTCGTTAGTGTTACAAGGTCTCAGGTGTGAATGGGGAGCAGGTGTGTTAAATATGGTGTTATTGCTCTCACTCTCTCATACTGGTCACTGGAAGTTCAACATGGCACCTCATGGCAAAGAACTCTCTGAGGATCTGAAAAAAAGAATTGTTGCTCTAAATAAAGATGGCATAGACTATAAGAAGATTTCAAAACTGAGCTGCAGCACGGTGGCCAAGACCATACAGCGGTTTATCAGGACAGGTTCCACTCAGAACAGGCCTCACCATGGTCGACCAAAGAAGTTGAGTGCACAAGCTCAGCGTCATAACCAGAGGTTGTGTTTGGGAAATAGACGTATGAGTGCTGCCAGCATTTATGCAGAGGTTGAAGGGGTGGGGGGTCAGCCTGTCAGTGCTCAGACCATACGCCGCACACTGCATCAAATTGGTCTGCATGGCTGTCGTCCCAGAAGGAAGCCTCTTCTAAAGATGATGCACAAGAAAGCCCGCAAACAGTTTGCTGAAGACAAGCAGACTAAGGACATGGATTACTGGAACCATGTTCTGTGGTCTGATGAGACCAAGATGAACATATTTGGTTCAGATGTTGTCAAGCGTATGTGGCGGCATCCAGGTGAGGAGTACAAAGACAAGTGTGTCTTGCCTACAGTCAAGCATGGTGGTGGAAGTGTCTGGGGCTGCACGAGTGCTGTTGGCACTGGGGAGCTACAGTTCATTGAGGGAACCATGAATGAGCAGAGCATGATCCCCTCTCTTCGGAAAGTGGGCCGCAGGGCAGTATTCCAACATGATAACGACCTCAAACACATCTCCAAGACAACCACTGCCTTGCTAAAGAAGCTGAGGGTAAAGGTGATGGACTGGCCAAGCATGTCTCCAGACCTAAACCCTATTGAGCATCTTCAAACAGAAGGTGGAGGAGCGCAAGGTCTCTAACATCCACCAGCTCCGTAATGTCGTCATTGAGGTGTGGAAGAGGCAACTTGTGAAGGTCTGGTGAACTCCATGCCCAAGAGGGTTAAGGCAGTGCTGGAAAATAATGGTGGCACATAAAATATTGACACTTTGGGCCCAATTTGGACATTTTCACTTAGGGGTTACTCACTTTTGTGGCCAGCGGTTTAGTCATTATTGGCTGTGTGTTGAGTTATTTTGAGGGGAGAGCAAATTTACACTGTTATACAAGCTGTACACTCACTACTTTACATTGTAGCAAAGTGTAATTTCTTCAGTGTTGTCACATCAAAAGATAAAATAAAATATTTACAAAAATGTGAGGGGTGTACTGTGAGATACTGTATGTAGCATGTAGATTTTTTTCTTTTATTATATCTCTCGCTTTCCGTTCCATCCTCTTTCTCTCTTTAATCTCTTACTTCACTTTATTCTTTCTATTCCTCTCTATCTCATACTCTCACACTATCCAGCGTGTGACAGGCTCAGAGTGTGATGTCATCAGTGCTGCAGGGATGCTTGAGCTCGTCTGATTATGTAATACACTCAAACAGCGGTTGGGAAAAAAGCGGTGACATCACTGCATAAAAGCTAGAATCCAACCCTTGTAATCCAGGTCAAAGAGAAAAGATCACTTTAGTGTCTAATGTATGATTATTAGTGTTTAGCCCTCTATTTGCCACTTATCATGTCCATATATCTAACTGTAGCAAGTAGAAGTGGAAACGTTTGGCTTGATGTGCTTGCATTCTTCCTACTTAAGCATTTCTTCTCATAATGGACAGCCACGACACATTTTAGATACACATTTGAGTGATAGAAAACAATAGGGAGAATGGCTCGAACGGGGCTTGGTTCACCCACTTGAGTGCCACCACACGTGTCAGAGCATTTGCATAACCAGGCCACGTCTCTGACCTTTATGCAAAACTAGGATGTAGTAGATAGGGAGGCACAATATATTGTGACCATATTAATATAAATGCCAAAATTAAGTTCTGTCTGTCAGTCTATCTGTCCATATGTCTGTCCGTCTGTGGAAGTTGTACAGTATATGCAGTAGTATTTGTGTTTAAATTTTCATGTAGTTTTATATGTACATGTGTGGTGTTTATTCGGGTAGGTTTTGCCTCTTTGAACATCAGTTTACTTGAATTTACTGTATCTACAGTTGCATCTGTACTGTATGTATACTGTAAGTGTATTAACCACAGAATAACAACTACAGATATTCACATCCCTAAACTTTGGCTTCTTTAGGAGGAAATTGACTAGTTACTACTATCTAATGTATTATCTATCTGTCATCTAACTATTTGTTTATTATTACTAGTATAGTAATTACTATTAATATACTATTAATATTTTGATTTAGGTTTTATTTTATTTATACTATCAGTTTTCATTTTATTTTTACTAATTTTGTTATGGCTTTTGTCACTTTTATTTGTTTTTGTTTATTTTATATTAAGCGTTTTAATATATTAAGTTTTTATTTCAGTTTTAATAATTGTATTACTTAATCTTAAACTTATTTTCACTTGCAACATTAATACTTGTTTTACATTTTCAAGTTTTCATTACATTTATATTTTATTTTATTTCAAGCAACGAAAACCATTTTTACAGGTTTTGTTTTTAGTATTAGTCATGAACACTGGTGTGAAACCTTTTAGGTTACGACTGTAACCATGGTTCCCTGAAAAGAGAACAAGACATGGGAACTATGGGAACGCCTCTGCGTGTTTGTATCTGAAGCACTTGTGTAATCACTCATTGGTGGAATGTCTGTGGAACGTACTGTGGAAGCTGTAAAGGTGACCCGGACCAAACATCGTCAGTTTTTGATTGGCTGAAGTAAGTTGCTCACAGGCACGCAAGAAGTATGGCAGGGTGGCGCAGCATCGTATTCCCTTTTCAGGGAACCATGGTTACAATCATAACCTGAGATGTTCCCTTGCAATGTAACTCATGCTGCGTCTGAAGTTTAGTCTTAGATGCTGCCATAGTCCCAGTAGAATGGGCCCTCATAACTAGAGGCAAAGGAAGGTCACATGCCTCACAAACTCCAGAGGTAGCCTTAACAAACTCTTTGCTCACCTGTGCAGGTGAGCCATAGTGTACCAACAGCTGGCCACTTATGCCACTGAGCAGACCAGTGGACGTAATACTCAAAAGCCCTGACTGGGCAAAGCAAATCAAGCTTCTCTGTATCCACCAACACGAATGGAGGAGGATAAAAGGCCTGCAAGACTACTTAGTGAGAAGCCATATTGAGAGTAAGTTAACTTCTCTGAAACAGTTTAAATAGTTCAAAGGGTACGAGGGACAAACCTATAGAACCACATCCAAATTTGAGGCCGGAACTCTCGCATACAGGCCTTAACCTTAATGTGCCACAAAGAAAACACCACCATGTAAACCTTAGTGTGGAGGGGGATAGCCCAACAGAAAGTAGGAGACCACCATGTTTTGTCTGTCTGGACAAGCACATGATAGCCCCTGAGATCTTGGAGAAAGTGCTTCAGAGCTAGAAAGACAGCCATCATCTCCAGGCAATTTATCTGCCATGAGAGATGATGACTCCTTCACAGACCTTGCGTTGAGCTACCCTCGAGGATCGCTCCCCATTCTGTGTGGGAATGTTGAGTCCCACATCATGCCTAGAAAAGTGGCTCTCTGAAGTGGAGACAGCACATTCTTCTTGGTGTTCAGCCTTAACCCCAACCACCTAATATGGACAAGAACAACATTTTGATGCTGAACTGCCATCTCCTCGGATTGCGCAAGAATTAGCCAATCATTGATTCAACTGAGTATGTAAATGCCCTGGAGTCGCAGTGGAGCCAGAGCTGTGTTCATGCACTTTGTGAAGGTGTGGGGTGACAATGCTAGGCAGAAAGGTAGAACCCAATACTGGTAAGCTTCGCACCTGAAATGTTCGGAACTTCTTTTTGAGGAAGGATGGATATATAGAAGTATGCATCCTTTAGATCTATTGTGACAAACGAGTCCTCGGATCTGATTTAGTTCATGGTTAACTTCAACGTTCACATTCTAAACTACGTCCTCAGAGTACAGCTCAGTAGCTGTAGATCTAAGATCAGATGAACAGAGGAACATGTTCTATGGCCTCTTTTGCCAAACGAAAACTGAACTTCTTGTTCTAGCACCTGAGCGTGCTCGGGGTTGACCACTATGGATAGAACCCTGTTGAAGCGAGGTGGATGAGAACCGAATTAAATTCTGGACCTTCTCTATATAGTCTGCAGGACCCTTTTGAGTCAAGTTTATCAGAAGTTGCCATCCTGCCAAATAGTCTACTAAGGGAACCAGCCTCTCAAAACTGTGGTAGCCTGCCTGGCACCCCAAAGGGGATGACCAATGCGGAACCATCACACAGACTCCTCTTTTTTCTTTGGAGGAAGCAAATCTTTCAGTGCTGTGAAGCTGGTGCATTCCAAGCGGTTGCCTGGCAGAAAACAACTAAACATAGTCCTCTAGTACCCTCCTCAGAGGTGGCGAACCTCCTAGTGCCGCAACTTTCCCAGGCAGACTCACTGAAAACTGCTGCACCCCATAACAGCTGAGGTGGCAGCGTTGGCAAAACGATTTTCAGAGAGCACCAAGCTGAAGCGGGTGCATTCCATGTCGTATGTTCAATGCTGTGAAGTGGTTGACCGGCAGGGAATGACCGAACATGCTCCTTCAGTACCCTCCAGAGTGCCTTCTGAAGGCACAGAAGCTGACAATGTCTGGTCCGGGTCTCCTTTATAGCTTTCGCAGTACACCGTCATGTATCAGTGACGACATTCCACTGATAAGTGATTACACAAGTGCTTCAGATGCAATCACACAGAGGCGTTCCCATAGCGTCGTGACTTCTTACGAAGAGACTTCTAGTGTTCACATAGCGTTGTGACTTCTTACGAAGAGACTTCTAGTGTTCACATAGCGTCGTGACTTCTTACGAAGAGACTTCTAGTGTTCACATAGCGTTGTGACTTCTTACGAAGAGACTTCTAGTGTTCACATAGCGTCGTGACTTCTTACGAAGAGACTTCTAGTGTTCACATAGCGTTGTGACTTCTTACGTGACTTCTTCCCTTGAAAGGAAAACTGCTTTTATAACAATCTTTAGATATAATATATATAATTTATTTTAAAGTATTTAACCTTTTATAAAAAAAAAAAAATAAAAAAAAAAAGGAAACTGCATCTTGACAATTGAAAATGGAATGTGCAGCTTGGAGAAAGGAAGCAGCCATGAGGGCCGTGCTCAGCTCAGGAGGGACTGAGAGAGCGAGGCTGTGGAGAGGCGTTTAAGAGAGATGTGACAGTGAAGTGTCATAATCTCTCTGCGTCTCAGCACAAGATCCTCAGATTGAACTGGCAGTAGAGTCATAGCTGTGAGCTTGAATGTAGATACATCATTTGCAATGAGCTCACTGCTTAATTATTAACAATCTCTGAATAATGCAGGGAGTTCTCTGAGGACAGAGACATTGGCTGCTCTTAGTAGCAGTTTCTGTCATAGAACCATTAGCATATGCATGTGTGCGTGCGTGTTCGCTTGTGTGTTGTGTAAACGTGTTTGTGTGTCTCTCCTCTCTGATTCTCTGCTCCCTTCAGAACCCAGCCGTGTCTGCGTCCCACAAGGGCCTCTGATTTCCATCTCGATGGAACCGCAGCTGTGCTTTCACCTCTCACATCTCTCCAAAACAAACTTCAGGGTGTTAATCATCGATTCCCCTTAATGGGCTTTAGTGCCATAAAGTATAAGATTAAAATTTGGATTAGAGATGATTAAATCATGTACATTAGATCCATCAAGGAATTTTAGTCTCAAGGCTTTTAATTGTCCCCTATGGTTTGAGTCTGAGTGTGTTCTTACGTCAGTTTTATTTTAATATTTTTTTTGCTCTATTTTTAATATTGTTTTAAATGTATCTTTTTTATTTTTTATTTTAATAATTTTTTTTTTTGTAATTTTGTTATGTGTTTTTGCCATTATTATTATTATTTTAAAAATATTACTGTTGGTAAAAGACCCTAAAATAAAGTGTTATCTTACTGTTTAGGTTTAATTATTTCTGTTTTATTCTTCTACAATTTAAACTCATATCAGTTAGTTGCCAAAGCAATTTTCATTTAATTTGGCTTTGTTTTGTTTTTTGTATGTTTTTTAGTCTTTTTTAGTGGTGCTATCAGCCAATTGGCTTTGCCATGATGTGTTTTCTCTGTCTGTGTGTCTGTCTATCTATCTATCTGTCTTTTAGGAGATGATGAGTATAATTTATGAAAAGCATTTAAGCTTTTATTTGACAAACATATCATTGAAAAGCTCAAAACTGAATCCAGAAGACAAAGACAAAGCTGAGTCGACATGGAACCCCGAACGATGTTGGAGCACACACACTGAGGGAAAGATGTGCCACTTAAAAGTAGGGTAGGTAATTTTCGGAGAGGCTAGCAATAGCGAGCTAGCTGTGAAAGCATAATATCCCACCCTCCCTTCACAACGTCTACAAAGCCACGCCTCCTCCAAAACACATAAATGTGTACAACAAGGAGAAAACAAGAGTCACAAGAGATGGCTTTAAACTACCTCATGTCTCAAAGCACATACTATTACAGTAATAATGAACATAGACAACTTAAAGAGCTGTACACTGAACTGTACAGTACCACCTGACTGCTGCAGATTAATTTTGGCGTTGATAGTGTTGTCATTGAAACGCATAAATTCAAGTCACGAACTGCTCCGAACTGTATAATGTCACAGGTTTCAGTCTCTTCCAAATTTCGGTTGTTATGGCATGAACGCAACATAAGCTCGTTGTTTTGGTTCAGGAGGAACTGTAAAAGATGGCTGCTGTTTTTGTTGCGGTGCTTAGTGACTGACATCTGTCTAAATCTGCATAGCATAAAATGCGGCGATGATGTGTGATGTCTGCATGAGCAGGTGCACGGAGGTATGAAAATACGTATGCTGACAGGCAGGTAGGACATCGTATGATTGCATTCGGACTGCAATGCAATGATTGGATGAACATTTTACGCCTTCCACAGAGGATATATACTGTGTATACATAGAAATAAATTTAGACCACTTAACTTTGTGATTGCTATCAGGATGTGAAGAGACTTTCAACCAGCATAACAAAAAATGTTTCTGGAACAAATCGCCTACCATGCCTTTAAATAGCGAGGGGAACCTGCACTGGTGTTCATCACCGAATAGTGAGCCAATCAACTGTGAGCAACACACAAACACAGACACACACCAAAAGGGAAAAGAAACACACACAAATGACGGCCGAATGGGACGTCACATAGAAAAAAAATTACACAATTTAATATCGCCATTAAATGATTATCTGCCGTTAAAAAAATTGAATACATTTATTGGCTCAAAACAACCTGTCTGTGGAACTGAGTGCCCATGAGCTAAGATGGCAGATTTCAGATCAAGTAACCAAGTCTCCATCTAAAACCAGAACCCCTCTGAAATCAGTCTGATGCCAGGAAATCAACTTAGATTTAAGTAAGAAACAACTGAGGTTTTAAAGAGGTCTCTTTTGTGATTATTTCTTTCCATTGGTGGCGGAGATGAGTGATCAGTCTGCATTGGCATGTAGAGAGAGAGACAATTAAGTGAGAGGAGAGTAAGACTAATGATGATATGTGGTATTTTTAAACAGCAGAGATTGCAGATGGATAGGCTTTATGGCTGTTCATGAGTCCCCGTGGACTGTGTTGCTTTACAGCCATGTTTTTGATCCCTCATCACACTTAAAAATGAATGAGTAACTTTATGTAGAGGGAGCTTGGACAGGATCAGGCCTGCTGCCTCATAGGGTTCACTCACACTGGGGTAATGCGCTGTTACGACCTGCCTCCTGTTTGGAGCCCTGTTTTATTGGGTTTGGTGTGCATAAATTTAGGGATGCACAATATGTTGGTACCATATCAGATATCAGCTGAAATTGGATATTTTCTGTTTTATTTGTAATAAATATAGTTATTTGATAATAAATATACTTATCTCCCAGTGTTGGATGTTTAATTGCGCAATGTTTTTCCATCCATTTTTTATATTATTGATTATCTAACTTATGTTTTCATACTCTGCATTATTATCCACATTTATTTTCATTTTACTTTTGACTGATTTTAGCTTCTTTTTTAATTTAATTTTGTTATATATACTTAGAATAGACCCTACCCTTCAAAAGATTAGGGATGTTTTTGTTTTTTTGGAAGTTTCTTATGCTCACTAAAGCTGTATTTATTTAATGCAGTAGAGAAAAGTTTTGTAAAATATTAAAACAATTTTAAATTGTAATTTCTGTTTTAATATATTTAATTTATGTAATGGAAACTGCATAATTTCTTCAGTCTTCAGTGTCACATGATCCTTCAGAAATCATTCTGATATGTTGATTTAGTGCTCAAGATTCATTTCTTAATTATTCTTATATAAAAACACTTAATATGCGGCTTAATATTTTTGCAGAAACCATGATTTATTTATTTTTTCAGGATTCTAGAAAGAACAGCATTTATTAAAAAAAAAAAACAACTTTTTTGTTGTTTTGTAAAAGTATTTAAAATAACTTTTGATGAATTTTGATGTTCTTGCTAAATAAAAGTATTAAAAAAAATCTTACTGAGCCCAGACTTTAGAATGGTATAGTATACATTTTAAAATCATCCATTTATCGACTGCAACTTTAAAATACTTATCGGCTTATCATTTTTTTATTAGCAATGAATTCCTACATGAGTAAAAATAATTTTTTCACCACTGGTTCTCAGCTGGCTTTTCTACAGGACACAGGTGGTTTATCGTACAATAGTAAGAAAAACATTGAAATGTATTAATATTACCAAAAAATATGTACAATTATTAACAGGCTGAATAAGAAAATTGGAAACTTTGTAGATGCATTCGCAGCAAGTGTGAGTTTAAATTGACTTCAAGTGAATTTTTACATGACTGCTATAGATAAATTGTTTAAATCATTAATAAGAGCAAAATCACAGCTCTTGAGTTTAGAGATTCATTGATGCTTCTAATACTTTTAAATAAATGCAGGTTGCTATTACTTTATGTATTCTGGGTCATTTGTTTTGAGTTTGTGTCTGTGGGAGAAGATGTATATTATATTTGGAGTTGTCAAAACTTATATCCAACCGTGAAGAGACCTTCTCTCTCCCCCTTCTCTCTCTGTTTGTTTTCTTCCTTTCGTGACTCCCAGAGGTACAAACAGCTTTAAAAGTTAATAAAACACCTCTGGTTAGTCACTGAGAACACATGTCAGGAGAGAAACAGAGAGAGGCCTGGGTTCTGAGGGTTTTTTGTTTGCTTATTCAACATTGTGAGATGGTGAGGTGTTCACTCATGTCACATTACATTCATCATTCTCTCTGTTTCCTGGTCGTCTCTCTTAACAACCTCTCCACCGAATACACGGATACGGCACTTTATTTATTTATTTTTTTGATCCGTTCATTTGCTCTGTCTTGTTTTTGCAGACCTTTCTGGCACAAAAGGTTTTCTTTACGAGCATTCCACCTCAATAAATGTGTTTGTAATTAAACACAGGCCCGGTCATGTGAGCAGCCAAACATCATGAGACGGAGTGGTCGGAATGGACGTAACGTGGCAGGCAGCAGCCTCCCACCGTCTCCATCCCGCCGAGTAAAGCTTTCACGTGCTTCACCTCACGCAGAGCCGGATCTTCACGGCTCCTTGTGCTTCCCCAGAGGAAGCTTTAGCTTATCAGAGGCCTTAGTCTGGGATCGTGGGACTGAAATATTCACTCATCCGCATAGAATTCCTCTTTATGATCCTGCAGTGTAAGGTCTGTGTTGTGCATGAACGGCCCTCACGGTTTGCCAGCATGTGTGAGTATGTGTGGGTGAGAGAGAGAGAGATCGAGCATGTGTTGTTAAATGTTCCCACACTGTGTAATGCAGACCTAAGTGAGGGGTGTATGGAAAAAGGAAATAAAGTGAGGCACATGGTTCCCATTGTGCAATTGTTTATGTTCGATGTGTATGTGCTTGTGTGTGGAGATTTACCTAACAAACCTGTACATTTCTGCTTCTGATCATAAATAATTTTGCTTCTGATCACTTAAACTGTATTGTAGCTGTATGTTTCAGTTCTTTTATCAAAGTATCACAATTAATTGAACCTTTTTCATTGAGTTGCCATGGGTTCTATACACTAAATGACAAAATATAAAAAGCTATTTTCCAGGTGTTTCTTTATTCTTCATAGATTTGTTTTATTTGGTAATTCTTTTATAGTTGTTTTTTGTTTTTTAGTTGAGTTCTCAATATCATTTTCCACCATATTAGTCTTTTGTAATATCTAGCGATGTGCCAATATTTAAGTTCTGTCTGATACCAATAATTAATTTCATATTTTCATATATTTTTTTATGTTTATTTTTATATACATATAATACATAGTATGAAAAAATGGATGTGTATTTTGAGATTTGTTAAATATTACATTTAACAGTTTATTAAATTGCTTCAAAAGGGCTTTTATTGAGCATTACATGACAGCAAAGGTCAACAAATGTAAAAATAGAGAAAATGAGCATGAACAATCAAATATCCAATACTGGGGTGCATTTTCCATACAACAACATAACTCGCTGCTCTACCATAGTACGATGCATTATTGAACAAATCAACTAACCAGTCACGACGGTTTCCCGAAAACCGAATTGTCGCAAACCTGTCGTTCAGCCACATTGGTGAATGATGTCAACAATGGAGTAATAACTTCTTTAAATGAATCCGTTTGAGATCAAATTAATGCTAGATTTTTTGCTCTAAATTACGGACATGTCATCTGAGGACTAATTCTCATTTTTCAGTTATTTTGCTTTATTTTTTCAGATTCAATCATAGGGTCATTCTTATGTACTAGAGCATGTACGCACATCTCTTCAAATGGTGCTTAAAATCTCTTGACAAACTAAAATAAGTAAATGACATTTGTATATATTCAAAATAAAATATATACATGCTACTTAATGCCAGCTTGCTTATT
This sequence comes from Chanodichthys erythropterus, assembly GCF_024489055.1. NCBI lineage: Eukaryota > Metazoa > Chordata > Actinopteri > Cypriniformes > Xenocyprididae > Chanodichthys > Chanodichthys erythropterus. Next base: position 17,147,466 of record NC_090225.1, read on the forward strand.
TTCCTCAAGGATGTATTAAGTCCACAGGTCATAAAAATTAGTAACTATGCTTCTAACCACAGCTCGAGAGTTGTCATTCCAACCACACAAGTTTGCGATGCATTTTGTGAATGTTCGTTTGAACTATGGTTTCGGGAAACACCAAATCGATACTAATAAAATACTAATAAAAATATATATTGTCAGCCATTAACTAATATGGGACAGATATATCAGGTGGTGGGAAAACAACAGCTTTAAAATTAATAAGTGTTGGTAATTTTGTGCCGCTAGTTGGCTAGCCTCACTTTAAAACATTCAGTCCTGTTTGCTATTCGCCCAGCCACGTGTGCTACTTCACGAAAATGCAGTTGTCTAAACAAAAGCGCTTCATCCTGAACTGATTTGCAGTCTAGATCAAACAGATTGTATAATGAGGCTTATGATTATAAACCATCTCTGTTTTTCCTTGTCGAGTGTGAGCGTGATTTGGTTTCTCTGGTCACGTTTTCTGGCGTCCTGATTAAATGCCAGGATTACCATGTGCCCTTTCTTCAGTCCCACTGGCCTACTTGGGTCTTAAACACACCAGTCCTGTCTTTCCCTCCTGTTCCCTCTTTTACTTTCTCTCCTTGTTTCTCTCTCATACATTCCTTCCTGAATCCTGACCTAATCCCTCCACTGTATGAATTATGATTTTCGCATAATAGGTATGTCTCCTGAAATATGGCATCTCCGTGGAGAACAGCATGGTCCCAGAGAGATTGGTGGAGCCCAGATTGTGACAGAGGGAGTGTGTTTTATTCTGGGAGACACACGGGTGAGCAGGAGGCCTGTCAGCCGTCACACTGAGGTGACTGATGGATGGATTGATCTCCTGACACAGAAACTCTTTAGATCAACCTCAGTGCTTGATTTAAAGCAGAACTAAGTAACTTTTTTTTTACCTTCATAAATAGTTTTCTAAGTCCTTAAGATGGTTAATTGACTTGTAGTGGTGTGTTTGAAGCGAGCACTAACCCCCTCTGGCACGTCTACGCCAGAATACAGCACTTGCAATTTGAGCTGCACCGACCCGAAACAATCTCGCCTCATGTTCACGTTCGCGCGAGAGTGACAAAATGCTTTACAGTAATTCAAAAACAATGTATATATTATGACTTTATAAGACGATTTCGGAAATTACCCACCTCCATCGAGTGTACTGTATTTGCAAATTACCCACCTCCTCTTTCTTGTACTGTATTTGCAAAACTACTGCGCTGGCGAGTGTTGTAGTCGTTGTAGTCCAGAGCTGCGCTTGGAGTATTTACGACAGTGTGATTCACTGAAGGAACCTGTAGGGGGAGCTTCGCAAATCTTACTGAGTTCTGCTTTAAATATCAAGAGTAGTGCATTAACGTGAGAGAAACAAGTAGTGAAATGTTAAATACACTGGATTAAGAGATAGAAACATCAAATATAAAATTGCTTTAAAAGTGCATTCAGTTGTTCTTTAGCAAGTGTTAGCACTGCTGTTCTACATGTACTTTAAAGGGTTAGTTATATAAAGTGGTTAGTTTCATTCAAAAATGAAAATTCTGTCATTTATTACTCACCCTCATGTCGTTCCACACCTTTAAGAACACAAATTAAGATATTTTTGATGAAATCCGAGAGCTTTCTGACTCCTCCATAGACAGCAATTTAAAACCACTGTCAAGGCCAGGAAAGGTACTAAATACATTGTTAAAACTGTCAACGTGACTGCAGTGGTTCAACATTAATTTTATGAAGTGACGAGAATAATTTTTGTGTGCAAAAACAAAACAAAACTAATGTCTTTATTCAACAATATATTTTGTTCTGTGTCATTCTCATACGTTGTTTATGTCCAGCACTTCCAGGTTCTATGTCAGAACTCCGACTCATTATTGGCTGGCTCCTGCGTAGGCATCACACACATGCGTCGTGCTGCTCACGTGATCAGCTTTGGCCAATACTGAGCCTGCATTCGGACATAAATACAGAAGCCTTCACTGTGCTTCCTGCATCAACTGTATAAAGACAATGAAAGAGAAGAGAAGAGATTGTTGAATGAAGTCGTTATTTTTGTTTTGTTTTTGCACACAAAAAGTATTCTCATCACTTCATAATGTTAAGGTTGAACCACTGCTGTCACGTTGACTATTTTAACAATGGCTGCGTCCGAAAACTGTAAAATGCTGCCTTCTGAGGACACATTTCAGGGTAGGAAGGTATCAAGGCACGTCCGAATCCAATGTTAGCTTCAATTCCTGTTTCCTGAGATACCTTCATCAGATCGATTTTTGAAGGAAGCATAGATGTATCCTTAGCTGCCTTTGCTATCCCACAATCCTGTGCTTTCCATTCTGTGACAGTTGAGCTAGAAAAATAAAGATGGCGTCCGAAAGTTGCATTTGCTGTTCAGTTTGTGTATAAATGTACGATTTTGACCAACATATTTCAATTTTGATATCATTTCTAACGAGAAATTACTACAGTAGTAATTAAATATTTGTTTAGTTCTCACCAAAGCTCGCGCTATATTGCTGTAGATCATTAAACTGTTACGCTGCCTCAGAAGTCTGTCCGAAATCAGTTTCGTGAGGTACCTTCATGTACAAACGCTGCCGTACAAGTCATTCTCTTGTAAAACAGCGAGGCAGCAAGACAGCTACCTAGGTTTTCGGACGCAGCCATCGTCTTTAGTACCTTTCTGGACCTTGAAAGTGGTGATTATATTGCTGTCATATACCTCTTGGATTTCATCATAAATATCTTAATTTGTATTCTGAAGATGAACGAAGGTCTTACAGGTGTGGAACGACATGAGGGTGAACTAACCTTTTAACCTCTCTCACTGCTATCTCTCAACATGGATCAGCATGATTGAGTTTTATGTAAATTACACTGATACTAGTGAGTTTTAAAGAGGGTTTTACACTTAGAAGGTGTGATATGTATCGTAAATGGTAATATTGTAATTGTTGTTTTAACGATGTCTGAGCTGACATTATCGAGTATTTCACTCACTGTGCAAAAACGCCTTGAGAGTGCAAGCTTTCATTGCGTAATGTAGCCTAGTAGAATGCAGTTAGAATGCCTTCAAAATTCAAGATAAGGGGTAAAAATGGCCCTACGAGTTTTTTTGTTAAATATTAGCAAGATTGCAAATGTGATCATTTTATACAAGTTCAATAAACAAGACGTTAATATTGTGGGTAAAATTTTCTAAAATATTTTGCCAACAAAAACAGTTCTGAACAAAGCCACAGAAGACGTAGTTCATCTCCAAGCAGCATAGCGGCTTGCAAGTCTGCATTTTTGAACGAATCAGGCAAGTCAGTGGTTCGTTCAAAAAGACAGTCAACTATTATGAGTACAGTCTTCATCTCGTGGATGTACACCATTCAGAAGACTCTTCAGAAGAACTTCATTATTATTTCTTAATGTGTAAAACTTTGTAATTCAACACCAAACTAATGCACCTTTAAAGCAGAACTGCTTAATACCTAGTGGCACCAACTGGAACTGCACAAGTAATGATTCTTTCAGAAATTTCATTGTTCAAACATACAGGTGGTCCTGTATTAAACTCATGCTATTGGTTGAGCCAGAACAAAGGTGTTATAGATCCTGTGTTCCCCTGGACTCTATTTCCCAAGATCCTCCTGTTCTCCACACCTGCACTCACTTCCCTTGTCAGCTCCTCATCGTCACTCATCACCTGCACCTGGACTCTATTGTCAGCACTCCCCATATATTGCACTCACTCCCTTCACTCCTCGTCCGTTCTCTGTTTATGTTAGATGCTTGTTTGGTGTACTCTGCCTTTGGTTATATTAAAGTCTTATATGTTTGTGGAAATCCGTTATCTGCCTCATCTCTACACCACCAGCCGTAACAGAAGAACGGACCTAAAAACGTAGGATTTTCACAAGGAGAAAATGGAGACTTCCCCCGGCTCCCTGGCTCCAGCTCCTCCAACGCCTCTCACCCTGTCATCCGGCGATCGCCTAATCGGGCTCCTGCAGGTAGGTCGTTCGCTGGAGAGGTATGTGGAGGAGTTCGTTGAGCTCGCTTTTTTTTCTGACTGGCCTGAAGCTTGTTTGATCTCCTTGTTTTTGGATGGACTAGATGATGACACCATCCGTTTTGGTGAACCCGATTACAGATTCTCCTTAAGTGAAACTATAAATTCCATTTTATGGTTAAATGACTCCAAATTCGTAGTTGATTGGGTTCAGGATGGGTGTCTGTCTCTAGTCCATCCAGAAACATGGTTGGCCGGGCCAGTCAGTCAACCTCCGTCTTCCTCCGCATACCCCTCCAGCAAACGCTCTGCCTGCCCCACACGGAACCCACACTTCTCTACTGGGTCCCGAAGGCGGAGGAGGAGGAAACAAGCTGCTCCAGTATCTCCAGAGCCCGCTCCAGTATCTCCAGAGCCCGCTCCAGTATCTCCAGAGCCCGCTCCAGTATCTCCAGAGCCCGCTCCAGTATCTCCAGAGCCCGCTCCAGTATCTCCAGAGCCCGCTCCAGTATCTCCAGAGCCCGCTCCAGTATCTCCAGAGCCCGCTCCAGTATCTCCAGAGCCCGCTCCAGTATCTCCAGAGCCCGCTCCAGTATCTCCAGAGCCCGCTCCAGTATCTCCAGAGCCCGCTCCAGTATCTCCAGAGCCCGCTCCAGTATCTCCAGAGCCCGCTCCAGTATCTCCAGAGCCCGCTCCAGTATCTCCAGAGCCCGCTCCAGTATCTCCAGAGCCCGCTCCAGTATCTCCAGAGCCCGCTCCAGTATCTCCAGAGCCCGCTCCAGTATCTCCAGAGCCCGCTCCAGTATCTCCAGAGCCCGCTCCAGTATCTCCAGAGCCCGCTCCAGTATCTCCAGAGCCCGCTCCAGTATCTCCAGAGCCCGCTCCAGTATCTCCAGAGCCCGCTCCAGTATCTCCAGAGCCCGCTCCAGTATCTCCAGAGCCCGCTCCAGTATCTCCAGAGCCCGCTCCAGTATCTCCAGAGCCCGCTCCAGTATCTCCAGAGCCCGCTCCAGTATCTCCAGAGCCCGCTCCAGTATCTCCAGAGCCCGCTCCAGTATCTCCAGAGCCCGCTCCAGTATCTCCAGAGCCCGCTCCAGTATCTCCAGAGCCCGCTCCAGTATCTCCAGAGCCCGCTCCAGTATCTCCAGAGCCCGCTCCAGTATCTCCAGAGCCCGCTCCAGTCTATCCAGAGCCCGCACCAGTATCTCCAGAGCCCGCTCCAGTATCTCCAGAGCCCGCTCCAGTATCTCCAGAGCCCGCTCCAGTATCTCCAGAGCCCGCTCCAGTATCTCCAGAGCCCGCTCCAGTATCTCCAGAGCCCGCTCCAGTATCTCCAGAGCCCGCTCCAGTATCTCCAGAGCCCGCTCCAGTATCTCCAGAGCCCGCTCCAGTATCTCCAGAGCCCGCTCCAGTATCTCCAGAGCCCGCTCCAGTATCTCCAGAGCCCGCTCCAACCCTGTGCGAGCCGCCAGAAGATGCCGTGTGGCTTATTGACTTTTTCACTGAGCCTATTTCTCCAGCCGCCGCCGCCGAGCCAAGTTCTCCAGCCTCCGCCGCCGAGCCAAGTTCTCCAGCCGCCGCCGCCGAGCCAAGTTCTCCAGCCGCCGCCGCCGAGCCAAGTTCTCCAGCCGCCGCCGCCGAGCCAAGTTCTCCAGCCGCCGCCGCCGAGCCAAGTTCTCCAGCCGCCGCCGCCGAGCCAAGTTCTCCAGCCGCCGCCGCCGAGCCAAGTTCTCCAGCCGCCGCCGCCGAGCCAAGTTCTCCAGCCGCCGCCGCCGAGCCAAGTTCTCCAGCCGCCGCCGCCGAGCCAAGTTCTCCAGCCGCCGCCGCCGAGCCAAGTTCTCCAGCCGCCGCCGCCGAGCCAAGTTCTCCAGCCGCCGCCGCCGAGCCAAGTTCTCCAGCCGCCGCCGCCGAGCCAAGTTCTCCAGCCGCCGCCGCCGAGCCAAGTTCTCCAGCCGCCGCCGCCGAGCCAAGTTCTCCAGCCGCCGCCGCCGAGCCAAGTTCTCCAGCCGCCGCCGCCGAGCCAAGTTCTCCAGCCGCCGCCGCCGAGCCAAGTTCTCCAGCCGCCGCCGCCGAGCCAAGTTCTCCAGCCGCCGCCGCCGAGCCAAGTTCTCCAGCCGCCGCCGCCGAGCCAAGTTCTCCAGCCGCCGCCGCCGAGCCAAGTTCTCCAGCCGCCGCCGCCGAGCCAAGTTCTCCAGCCGCCGCCGCCGAGCCAAGTTCTCCAGCCGCCGCCGCCGAGCCAAGTTCTCCAGCCGCCGCCGCCGAGCCAAGTTCTCCAGCCGCCGCCGCCGAGCCAAGTTCTCCAGCCGCCGCCGCCGAGCCAAGTTCTCCAGCCGCCGCCGCCGAGCCAAGTTCTCCAGCCGCCGCCGCCGAGCCAAGTTCTCCAGCCGCCGCCGCCGAGCCAAGTTCTCCAGCCGCCGCCGCCGAGCCAAGTTCTCCAGCCGCCGCCGCCGAGCCAAGTTCTCCAGCCGCCGCCGCCGAGCCAAGTTCTCCAGCCGCCGCCGCCGAGCCAAGTTCTCCAGCCGCCGCCGCCGAGCCAAGTTCTCCAGCCGCCGCCGCCGAGCCAAGTTCTCCAGCCGCCGCCGCCGAGCCAAGTTCTCCAGCCGCCGCCGCCGAGCCAAGTTCTCCAGCCGCCGCCGCCGAGCCAAGTTCTCCAGCCGCCGCCGCCGAGCCAAGTTCTCCAGCCGCCGCCGCCGAGCCAAGTTCTCCAGCCGCCGCCGCCGAGCCAAGTTCTCCAGCCGCCGCCGCCGAGCCTGTCGTTTTGTTGGCTGTCCTCCTGCTTCCACTGCGGCCTTCTGGAGCCCCGGCTGCGCTTCGGTCGGCGGAGCCTACGGTTCAGCCATCACCCGCCGGTCCCTCACCGCCGCCTGGGCTCAACGCCTCGAAGGCTTCGGCCCCTGACCCGCCATGGCTGCCCACGGCCCCTGACCCGCCATGGTTGCCCACGGCTCCTGACCCGCCATGGCTTTTGAGCCTGCCCTGGAGACCTCCACTCCAGTCTACTCCTCCCCCTGCTCCGGTTTGAGGTCTCCAGGGCGCCCGCCCCCCTCCCGGTTGTTACATCTACGGCGCGAGGACACGCCTACCGGGAGGGGGAGGTACTGTTATAGATCCCGTGTTCCCCTGGACTCTATTTCCCAAGATCCTCCTGTTCTCCACACCTGCACTCACTTCCCTCGTCAGCTCCTCATCGTCACTCATCACCTGCACCTGGACTCTATTGTCAGCACTCCCCATATATTGCACTCACTCCCTTCACTCCTCGTCCGTTCTGTTTATGTTAGATGCTTGTTTGGTGTACTCTGCCTTTGGTTATATTAAAGTCTTATATGTTTGTGGAAATCCGTTATCTGCCTCATCTCTACACCACCAGCCGTAACAAAAGGTTCTTGGCAGCCATTTCTATGTAGACAATAGACAAACATCTCCTATCTACTTGAATGGAGAAACACAGAAAGCTCTAAAACTGTTTGTCAATATTATTTTTTCAATTCCATATGCCAAATCAGCAACATTATGAGGTCTTATAAATCACATGGTTTTCAATGACATAATATTAGCTCTGCAATTCAGATTCAATCGATAATGTTTTGAAATTATTTTTCCAGCTGTATTCTTATACTTTCTATCTTTTTCATGTAACTCTTTAATTACTTCCATGTTTCAAGATAAGGTCTTCTCTTAGACACCTTTTGTACGTTCAGGTCAACCACAACATAGCATGATCTGCTCTAATCTCAGCGTATTTAGATTGGGCCACATCCGAGTATCTCTGGCCAGCTGGAATAGAAGTCTCTGTCTCTCTTTTTCTCTTTCTTCTCCTCTCTCTCTCTCGCAGTCATTCATGCCGTGTGGCGTTCAAATGATGGTGGGTTTGAGAGCTCTCTTCTTAGCTACACTTGTCATTTTCTTAAGCTTGCTGTGTTGATGGAAATTGCTGAGACACACAATCACCACATATTTTCTGCTTGACATCATGCACTATTGTCAGTTTCTCCATAGTTTTGTTCTTAAAGTTGAACGACTGTTTTGAAATACATTTTACCCAAACACTCGCCCCATTTGCCCCTGATCATACAAAAAGTATATATATATATATTTCATATTTCGTATTTCATGTTTTCAGGAACTGGTTTTAAAGGAGCAGTGTCACGCACTCTAACTGCAATAATGGAGACAGCAGTAGACTGATTCATATTTCTTGAAAACTTGATGGAAATTTGTCTCAGCTTCAGCAAATACACATCTTTTGGACAAGGGACAAGAGTCCTTAAATCACTCCCTCTCGTCTCCTAAACCACATGGTCATTTTTAAAGCTTTTTTGCAAATTGTGCACTCCGTGGCATAAGGGCAGCCATATTTTAATAGTGGAGAAAATATATTGAATATTATTTTTCAGGCTTTCTGCGCATATCATCATGCAACAGATTAGGACAGGATTTGAGGAGCTTAGCTGATGGACACATGCTGTCCCCAAACACTCTGCACATACAAACCCAGCAGAATGGAAGTACAAAAAGAGATGGATTTAGTGGGAAAGTTTTAATGGCTCTCACATACTAGTACATTTAAAAGTGTCACATTATCCTTAGTGACTATACTAATGCATTCCAACCTTCCTGCATCATTCATGGATAATATATGCCCCTCCTCCCTAGATTCATCTGACATCTATAGAGGGATTATGGAAGAGGTTGGTGGGCTCGGGTCATTGTCACCTCCCCTCTGACCACATCATTTATGTAAATGACAATGCATGCAGATAATACCATTTGAGATTTGGATATCAGAAAAACACCTGCTGACACAGCAGCTTTTTAGTTTGGTTTTGTTGACATGCAATAAATCAATGATAATGGATACCAGTGGCTGTAGTATAGTGATAATATCATACATTAGAATTTGTATCAGAAAATGTAATGGAAAACCAGATTGATACACTTATTTATTTTATATTTCATTTGAAACAGGACATTTCTGGTATCTTGACAGTTCAGAAAAAAAAAAAGAAAGAAAAAAAACGTAATTTCCTTTTCTACTTTTCAACTTGTAACAAACATCTGCTCACTGCATAATGTCTTGTAGTGTGCATTTGTGCTTTGTTCTTAAAAAGCCTAATCTCCTGAGATCTATTTAATGATGTATAGGATTAGAATGAATCATTTATACAAGTCTGAATTATGTAATATTTGTTGCTTATGTAAGAAGCATGGATGGGCACTGTTTTTCCCCCTGTGAGTCTGGACCCCGGTTTGCTACAGTGCAGGTCAATCCTGCTTGATCCTGCATAGATTTAAAAGTCAGGGATTTGAGAAGAACTCTGCATCTATCATCAAATATGCTTATCCTGGCCCCTGTTTCTTTGGCTATATGTGTGTGCGTGTAAGAGAGATGTTTGAGAGAGCTCAAAAAACGTATAATTTGACCATTGCATGCTTTAAAATCTTCCATCACTCTACTCTCAACCTTTTTACATAAGCAGGTACAGAACATTGTGTCTTATTTTATGTTGACCTGGTTAGAAAATCAGCTAGTTTACTTGTGTGTTGGAACCTATCATGTGTGTACTAGAAAATTCCTGTTATTAAGGACTCTTAGGTGACTATGAATGTTTTATCATGTAAAGAGCCATTAGCAACACAATGTAGCTGTGATTGGTGTACAAGGGAAGAGAGCTCAGCTGAAACAATTGCACGCCGATGTTAGTGCTGCAATGAAGAGCTTGTGAATAGCTTTTAATTGAATCCAGGACTAATTGGTCTCAGTATCTCAGCTGTGTTTAAGGCTGACTGCCGTGTTGACTAGTGTTGTTGGCGTATAAGGGTACGTTTACACGACAACGATGTACTAAAAATGGAAAGGTTTTTCCTTCACTTTTTTCGTGTACAGACAACACCATTGTAAAAAAATAATTCTCGTTCACATAGGTCCATGAAAACAACAAAAAAACTACGTGTTATGCATGCCAGGCCAGTAGTTGCCAAAGTCATTTTGTAAAGAAACACTATGCACCTATAGACTGAGCACCATATACCAAAAATACCATTTTCACTATAACGGTATAGTTTTCAAAAAATTGCACTTTGAAGTCCCCTTTCAATTTTTATTTATTTTTTTTTTTTTTTTCAAAACTGGCATCATCATAAATATCCCTGAATTATGTAATTTAGTATGGACTTAGCTGGGAAGTTAAATGCACCCTGTAAGCCAATCATACAGTATAATGACCCTGATGTCATTGCTTTTTAAAAACATGATATTATGCATATTCCATATATATATGTTTTTTTTTTTCAATCATCATTAATATCTCTGAATTACGTACTTAGGTTTAAAGCACTGGGCGAGCAATTCACCAGCTTTAAATGATTCAGTTATTGCATTAGTTTTCTTTACATTACTCAACCTTGTAATTCCACATCAACGGATAATTCTTGATCCATAGGCCTGTCCATACTGGACAATGCTGTTTAAAGACATGCGCTGGATTATGCGTTTCCGGCCATGTTTAAGTGCAAATTACGGAATTTACATTATTAAATGGATGGAAGGCAACTGATTTCATCTATGGGAAAACAGGATTTAAGGCTCTGCATGACAATTAAAGCAGCTTTATAGAGGAAAATCACTTAAGAGGCAGAACTTTTTCATGGAATCTGTCAACAACTCAGCATCTGCCCCAAAGTTACGTCACCAGCAGCAGTCATTGTGCTGCATTTCATATTGAAGTGATCACACACAAAAAAAAAAATCCCACCAAATGCTTGCACTCCATAGGGTTGCCCATCAGCATGTCATGATTAAACTCAGGGTCAAATATGGACATGGTAGGGATGTTCCAAAAAAAACAAACAAAAAAATCAAGAGTGGATTTCTAGGAATTTGAGTGTTACTTTGACAAAGTGATGCTTCAGACTGCAAAAACACATAAAAATAGACAGTGGAAAGAAACAAATATAACAGTAGGTAGAATTTTATTTTATTATTATTGTTTTTTTATTTAGTAAATATTTTAACTTTTATGGAAGTTGGTCCTCAGTTCAGGTTCTCATTGTGTAAGAAGCCGCAAGTGCTTTATATGTCATTACGCTCTACTTGTTATCAAAGTCTAACTCGGTCGCTAAGTGAATCAGTTGTTTGACTTGTGTCTTTGATGATGGAAAGTGCGATATCTATAGAGCTCCCTTAGGAAATTTGTTTTAAACCACACAAGCATTATAATGACAGAGACAGCATATGAATTCCCCAGAGGAGTTTCTGTAGTAATCATCAAACATAAATAATGAAGAGCAAAACATTATGTCTCCACAGTGCTATGTTTTTCTTTTAGGAAGTTAAGCTGTAATTTCTATGCATTCTCTCTACAGTTATTATGCCTATATCTCCTCAGTCAACCCAGACAAGTTCCTACAGTATTAATGAAAATATCTGTGAGGACTTGCCTTAGATTTACTCCAGCTTTTCTTCCTTTTTGGCTTACCCAGGCCACAGTGGATGTCTGTCCCTGTTTGTCTGTCTGTCTATAGTAGGCTAGTTATACATAAATGCTGTGTTTATGTGTTTAAATTTTCATGTAGCATTAAATGTGCATATATTGTGGAAGATGTTGCCTCTTTGAACATCAGTTTACCTGTATTTACTCTATAATTGCATCTGTACAGTAAGTGTACAAGCTAAAATAACAAATTATTCACTTCCCAAAACTTCGGCTCCTTTAGGAGGAAGAAATTCTCTAGTTACTGTTTGTCTTGACAACGGAAGCACTTTAATTTCATCAATTAGATTTAACTGACAACAGATGCTGCCTTCCTGTTGATTGGAATTACAGAGGTCTGACTCTCAGTTAAGCTGTTATGTCTAACTCTCTGTGCTACTCCACGACTTTTTCTGAGTCCGAAACCTCAGGCTGCTGTCTCACTGTCCGGTAACTCTAAAACTAAACAGGCAGTGTTTTGTCTCCTAATGAAACTGTTTTCAATCTGGTTTCCAGGCCACAAAAATCATGTCTAATGATGATTTAAAACATATTTGAGTCAGCTTTAGATATACTATAAGCATTATGCCTAGTTTGGAAATTTTTGTAATAATTTTGAAAGAAGTGTCTTGTGCTCAAGGCTGCATTTATTTGTTCAGAACATACAGTATTATTGTGAAATATTATTAAAACAACTGTTTTCTATTTGAATATATTTTAAAATATAATTTATTCCTGTGATGGCAAAGCTGTGTTTTCAGCAGCCATTACTCCAGTCTTCAGTGTCACATGATCCTTCCTTATTATTATCAACAGTTTGTTAACATTATTATCAAACAGTCTGGCTGCTTAATATTTTTGGTGAAAACTGTGATACAATTTTTTCTTTATCCTTTGAATAGAAAGTATACTGCATTTATATGAAATAGAATATATATTCAAATATTGTATGAATAAATATATTTTAAATATTTTATACACCCTTGCTGAATAAAAGTATTAATTTATTTAAAAGTAAAAAATCTTACTGGGCCTAAAACTATATATAATATTCATTAAAAACTGACATTTGTCTTATTAATTTAATTTATTACTTTCAACTTCAATCACATCAGCATTTCTGTTCTTTCCATTCATTCAATCCAACCTGAAGATATCTTAGACGATGTTACCTTTTTGTCTTCCTACCCTTGTATACTCTCTCTCTCTGCTAAAGCAGCATTTTAACTTAGCCTACTTTGAAGCTGAAGCATTACATATTCAGATGATTAGCCTTTGAAGAGCACAAAGCTCACAAAATGCACTGAAGGGAACTTGGATGCGTACAACTGTCTCATGTCCTCATGTGGAGTTGAGCAGTTCTCAGAGGAGGAGCAGGGGGTCTGTGCTGACAGCGGTTAATGTATGTGGACAGTCTTCATGTCCTTCCTGCTGGCCATTAGTCTCCTGGTACTCTGGAGGAGAAGGTTGTGCAAGGTCCTAATCCTGCTGAGAATCATCCCTGTCCTTCTCTATCCTAAGTTTCCGGGTGATTTTAGTCTTTTCTCACTAGCTTGGAATGTTCTTGTCTAATTCTTCCTAGCAGTCGCTCTGGGAGAGGAACTGATCCATTTGTTTTAACTCTGTTGCCAGTGTACAAATAAAAAGATTTTGAATTCATTTCTGTTTGTTTGCCTTCTCTGTAATTGCAGAAGGGACCTTTCTGTAGACCCTTTCAACATTGCCAAGTTCATCTTTCTGGTGCTGTTGTTGTGTGTTCTTTAATTGATCCACTCACGCTAACTGGCTATTGTTTATTGCTGCTTTATTCATTGGCTCTGTAATTGAAAATAGATTAATCAGAATCTCTTGTGCCAGGGAACGCTCTGCGTTGGGACCAGAACCGAGAGGCTGTGACTCTCTAATGAAGGCCACACCAACAATGAAACCCATGTGAACCATGAGCACCAGAGCAGATCTGTTGTTCTTGGGATAAAAATAGGCAGCTGACTCTCGGTCCAGCTTTTTATTCATCTGTTTGTCATCAAGAAGTCTTTTGTCTCAAGTAAAGCACTGCTTTTGTGGGTGAAACGAGCAATAGGATACTGACATGAGACTCAGAGGTCAAAGAGTGAGGGTCAGTCACTCTTTTCACACACTTCTGGGACAATTTCACGGGACTGTCAGTGTAATTATGAAGGATTTGTGTCATTAAATGTACTATACATACAGAAGAACCAGGTGGCACGCTCTTTTTATGCTAGTGGGCAGTAAGCATTGTTTTGTGAGTTCTTTTGGGTTGTTTGAGTTCACCTCTGTGGTGTTTAGGGCATTGGGGGCAGTGTGAAGCCTGCTGACGCATTCAACCTCCCAGGTGATCTAGGAGAGAATGTCACTGCACAATGCGCAGCCATGGACACGCACAAACACCCTTGCAGATATTCCTGTAATGAGTGCCGTGTTATACAAATACAGTTATGTTGATCTTTATGTGAAACTGAGAACTGGCTTGTAGTTTGTAAACTTTGTGGCGGCACAAGAGAGTAACATTACATCTGTGCAAAGTGGAAATCACAATAAATACGGTATTTTCAAAATAGATGGATTTTAATATGAAGGAAACTTTTTGCCTGCTTTCTTTATTGCTACTTTTTAAATCCCTTTTACATACATATTGTTTACTCTTGCACCAGACTCAGACTTTCAATCATTAAATATATATATTTTTAAAAACCGTTTCTATAATGGCCAACTTTTTTGCCACTAGTAAAGGTTTATAAAAAGTTAATGTACCGGATCACCAAAATATGAGATGTGTGTTGAAAATAAAGAAAAATGTAAGGTAAATATCACAGTACTCTGACTTTGCATAATTTATATTTGATACTTCATTGAAATATTACAATTATGTGAAATATGAACACATGAAAATTAATATGTGAAAATAGTTTTTAGAGATTTTTTTTTTTAAATCCTCAGGTCCAAACGTGCTCATAATGAAGAAACAACCATAAATGGAAATTAAAAATGAAATAACTTGGAAAAATGTTTAAAAATATTATATATATAACAATATGTATATATACTGTCTGTCTTTCAGTCAGTCATAGAGAGTGACAAACATACAACATTACTCATATTCTGAGCTATTTGTCTGTCAGCACTGAAATAAATTAGGTTTCAAGTTTGCATAAAGAGATCAAGCTTTTCCGCGAATGGAACAAAGCCGGTCTCTGGGGTCTCAACGCTTTTCAATCAGGGCTATAGTATCTTGGATGCTGACGTCATGGCAACGGGCTATGTAGGAACAAGCACAATTGCAACACTTTAGAGAGCTCACGGCTGACTTTGTCACTCCCACCATCTTAGAGCGTGTAAAACTGAATCCAGGCAAATAAGTGGCCACTCTCACTGACCCGATTCTGTCGGCAGGCTGCAGGCTTATCAATGGAACCGGCCGGGTGACACGCTGTGTCAGTGAATAGCTTGTTAACAGAGCAGCGATGGACTGTGAGCAGCAGTAATGCTGTCAGAACCGCAAGAAAATCTTCTGAAAATCACACCAATGCCACAGTCATATAGTTGTCAATTCTCTCTGACTCTGAGGCTCAGTGAATGACGTCTGATAGTCATTTTGTTGTTCAGAGTAAAAATGTTTTGCTGTATGGGTTCTGCTGATGAATAATGAATGCATTTTTTGACTCTTAAAGAGATAATTCACCCACCATTTTAAACTACATTTACTCACCCTCATGTGTTTTGATATATATATATATATATATATATATATATATATATATATATATATATATATATATATATATATATATATGTACACTACTGTTCAAACGTTTGGGATCGGTAACATTTTTAATGTTTTATAAAGACGTTTCGTCTGCTCACCAAGGCTGCATTTATTTAATTAAAAATACAGTAAAATCAATAATATTGTGAAATATTATTACAATTTAAAATAACTGTTTTCTATTTGAAAATATTTGAAAATGTAACTTATTCTTGTGTTGGCAAAGCTGAATTTTCAGCATTGTTAATCCAGTCTTCAGTGTCACATGATCCTTCAGAAATCATTTTAATATGCTGATTTGCTGCTCAAGAAACATTAATTGTGCACAGATGTACAAAATATTTGTTTACAATATTTTTTTCAGGATTCTTTGATGAATAGAAAGTTCAAACGAACAGTGTTTATTTGAAATATAATCTGTTGTTACATTTTAAATGTATTTACTGTCACTTTTGATTGATTTAATGCATCCTTGCTGAACAAAAAAAAAAAATATATTAATTTCTTTAAATTCTTCTCAAAAAAATAAAAATAAAAATAAAAATTCTTACTGACCCCAAACTTTTGAACGGTAGTGTATAATGTTACAAAAGCTTTGTATTTCAGATAAATGCTGTTCTTTTAAACTTTCTATTTATCAAGGAATCCTGAAAAAAAGTATACAACTGTTTTTAACATTGATAATAATAATAAATGTATCTTGAGCAGCAAATCATCATATTAAAATGATTTCTGAAGGATCATGTGACACTGAAGACTGGAGTAATGATGCTGAAAATTCAGCTTTTCCAACACAGAAATGATAGAAAACAGTTATTTTAAATTATAATAATATTTCACAATATTACTGTTTTTACTGTATTTTCTAATTAAATTAATATATACTGTATATATATTGTCATTTTTGGAGCTTGACAGCTTTGGTCCCCAATCACTTTCATTGGATGGAAGAGAGAAGCTCTGACATTTCTGTAAAATACATATTCTTTTGTGTTCCACATTTAAACAGAGTCATAAGAGTTTGAAATAGATACAGTTTTCATTTTTGGATGATCTATCCCTTAGAGATAAAGTATATGGCAGCACATTCTAATTTATTGAAATGAACTTACAGTGTGCATAATTAGTCTGTGATTGAAAGCATTTAACATTTTTTCCTTTAACATTTTCCCTCCAGTGATCCATATTCTAAATTACATGGTGTATAATGAGAGGGAAGACTCTCTGAGACACATGTGCATCACTCTATGTTTTATACGTGGACTATTCATGTAGCTGAATGTGTGTTTGTGTGTTTTTGGCAGGCATACATGAGTTTCCTGATGATATCTTCACCAACCAGGAGCGAATGGAGGGGGCCGTAGCATTACATGTCCTGTGTGTAAGTATCTCTACCATCTGCTTTTTCTTTTCTGCATTTGATGCACTAGTTTGAATGCCTTATTCTAGCTGAAATCTATAAAATTACATAAACACTTGAAATCACAAGACTGTGGGTTCCATTCAGGGCAATCTCTGACCTTACCTCTATTATTTGTTACAATGGCTGCAAAGGATTATACAAGTGGTACACATGAGTAAATTGATCATGTGAATTTTCAGGTTATATTACCTCACTCAAATAGAGGTGTTCAAGCAGAGAAGGGTTTGTACAGCTTGTTGTTGTGAGAGCTTGATTAACAAGTGCAACAAATCAAATCAGCTCAAATCATATCAAATCATTTGTCATGTTCAGATGCACTTTATATATGATCTAGAACCTGATGAAGCCTGTACACATTTGAAGAGTTTTATTTGAGCTGGCATGTGCTTTAGTTCTTACCTGAAATACTGTTTACAACAGAGTGATATTGAGTTTTATAGTCTAGCAGTCTATGCCTGATGACACAATCATTTGTTTACAATAATACACAATAGAGTTCCATCTGCCAACAGTATTTCCTATAGTTTCTGTTCTTTTATGGGTTGTTTTGAGTGTTCTCTGGAGGTTTAGAAAAGGAGCCAATTGGAATAACACTAGAAGTTGGAAACCGTGTAAGCTGGGTGGCTGTTTTGAGTCATGACTCAATAGAATAGTTTTTCATTGAAGTGTGTTTCATTGAAAAACTCTACCAGCTCTACTCTACGACCAAATAAACACATACACATATTTATTTTTTTATTTTTTTCATATTCCTGAAGCAATCATTCTGTCACTTAGAAATTAAAATAGCTGTAGTTTTATTTTTGGTTGTTTTTAAGGAACTGAGAAATTAGTCAAAATTGTTTTGTGGCAGCAACTGACTTCATGCAACAAGTGAGCTATAATGAACCTGCAATGTGAAATATTAAATTAAAGGAATTAATGCTCTCTAAATAAATCCACTGCAGTTGGTTTTAATAAAATAAATTGAGTTTGTTCCACCACCTGTTACAGATCCCTTGTTTCCCTGGACTCCATTTCCCAGAATCCTCCTGTTCTCCTCACCTGCACACACTTCCCTCGTCAGCTCCTCATCGTCACTCATCACCTGCACCTGGACTCTATTGTCAGCACTCCCCATATATTGCACTCACTCCCTTCACTCCTCGTCCGTTCTCTGTTTTGTTAAGATGTATGTTTGGTGTTCCCTGCTTTCTGTTGAATAAACGTATCATTCGTATTGTGGAAATCCGTATCAGCCTCATCTCTACCAGCATCCGTAACAGAAGAACGGACCTTATACGACCGGATTTCCACAAAAAAAAATATGGAGACTTCCACCAGCTCCCTGGCTCCTGCTCCTCCAGCGCCTCTCACTCTCCTGACAACCGGCGATCGCCTCATCGGGCTCCTACAGGTGGGTCGTTCGCTGGAGAGGTATGTGGAGGAGTTCGTGGAGCTTGCTTTCTTGTCTGACTGGCCTGATGCTCAGGTGATCTCCTTGTTTTTGGATGGATTGGATGACGACACTATCCGTTTTGATGAACCTGTTTTTTGTTTCTCCTTAAGCGATACTATCAATTTAATTTTGTGGTTGAATGGCTCCAAATTCTTAGTAGAAGAGGTTCAGGATCAGTGTTGTCGTCCGGTCCATCCAGAAACACGGTTGGCCGGGCCAGTCGGTCAACCTCCGGCTTCCTCCGCATGCCCCTCCAGCGAACTCCCTGCCTGCCCCAGGCTGGACCCATATTCCGCTACTGGGCCCAGTAAGCGGAGGAGGAGGAAGAAAGCGGCCCCAATGTCTCCAGAGCCCGCTCCAGTATCTCCAGAGCCCGCTCCAGTATCTCCAGAGCCCGCTCCAGTATCTCCAGAGCCCGCTCCAGTATCTCCAGAGCCCGCTCCAGTATCTCCAGAGCCCGCTCCAGTATCTCCAGAGCCCGCTCCAGTATCTCCAGAGCCCGCTCCAGTATCTCCAGAGCCAGCTCCAGTATCTCCAGAGCCAGCTCCAGTCCCCACAGAGCCAGCTCCAGTGCCTGTGGGGATTTTAATTGTATTTGAGGGGATGAAATGGCCCTCAACCCCAGTCTCCCTCCGAGCCAAGTTCTCCAGTCTCCTCCGAGCCAAGTTCTCCAGTCTCCTCCGAGCCAAGTTCTCCAGTCTCCTCCGAGCCAAGTTCTCCAGTCTCCTCCGAGCCAAGTTCTCCAGTCTCCTCCGAGCCAAGTTCTCCAGTCTCCTCCGAGCCAAGTTCTCCAGTCTCCTCCGAGCCAAGTTCTCCAGTCTCCTCCGAGCCAAGTTCTCCAGTCTCCGCCGCCGAGCCAAGTTCTCCAGTCTCCGCCGCCGAGCCAAGTTCTCCAGTCTCCGCCGCCGAGCCAAGTTCTCCAGTCTCCGCCGCCGAGCAAAGTTCTCCAGTCTCCGCCGCCGAGCAAAGTTCTCCAGTCTCCGCCGCCGAGCAAAGTTCTCCAGTCTCCGCCGCCGAGCAAAGTTCTCCAGTCTCCGCCGCCGAGCAAAGTTCTCCAGTCTCCGCCGCCGAGCAAAGTTCTCCAGACTCCGCCGCCGAGCAAAGTTCTCCAGTCTCCGCCGCCGAGCAAAGTTCTCCAGTCTCCGGAGCGTTGCATTGTTCTCAGTCTCCGCCGCCGAGCAAAGTTCTCCAGTCTCCGCCGCCGAGCAAAGTTCTCCAGTCTCCGCCGCCGAGCAAAGTTCTCCAGTCTCCGCCGCCCGAGCAAAGTTCTCCAGTCTCCGCCGCCGAGCAAAGTTCTCCAGTCTCCGACGCCTACGAGCCCTCAGCTCCAGCCGCCGCCTACGAGCCCTCAGCTCCAGCCGCCGCCTACGAGCCCTCAGCTCCAGCCGCCGCCTACGAGCCCTCAGCTCCAGCCGCCGCCGCCGAGCCAGCCGCTCCAGCCGCCGCCGCCGAGCCAGCCGCTCCAGCCGCCGCCGCCGAGCCAGCCGCTCCAGCCAGCCGCTCCAGCCGCCGCCGCCGAGCCAGCCGCTCCAGCCGCCGCCGCCGAGCCAGCCGCTCCAGCCGCCGCCGCCGCCGAACCAACTGCTCCTATGAACTGTGTTTTTGAAACCTCCAGCCCAAAGACTGTTTTCCCTCCCTGCCTCCCTCTCCCACCTCCATCCAGTTATGTCTACACGGAACCTTCACCTCAAGCCCCCTCGCCCAGATCTCCACCTCGGACCTCTGGGCGATTACCTACACCCTGGCTCCAACCTCCCTCTGCTCCACCGTTACCCATCAGTCCACCAGCGTCACCAGTATCCATCCTGCCTCCACTCACACCTTGTGCACTCGTCAGCCTGCCCTTCCCTCTGGACTACACTCCTCCGTCTCCGCTCCGTCACTCCGTCCCTCAGTTTCAGTTGGCTTCCTCACTCCCCCCGGTGTTCTTTTTGTTGGCTGTCCTACTGCTTCTACTGCGGCCTTCTGGAGTCCCGGCTGCGCTTCGGTCGGCAGAGCCTTCGGTTCCGCCATCACCCGCCAGTCCTTCAGCGCCGCCTGGGCTCAACGCCTCGAAGGCTTCGGCTCCTGACCCGCCATGGCTGCCCGCTGCACCTGACCCGCCATGGCTGCCCGCTGCACCTGACCCGCCATGTATGCCCGCTGCATGTCTGCCCGCTGCACCTGACCCGCCATGGCTGCCCGCTGCACCTGACCCGCCATGGCTGCCTTCGGCTCCTGACCCGCCATGGCTGCCTTCAGCCCCTGACCCGCCATGGCTGCCTTCGGCTCCTGACCCGCCATGGCTGCCTTCGGCTCCTGACCCGCCATGGCTGCCTTCGGCTCCTGACCCGCAATGGCTGCCTTCGGCTCCTGACCCGCCATGGCTTTTGAGCCCGCCCTGGAGACCTCCACTCCAGTCTACTCATCCCCCTGCTCCGGTTTGAGGTCTCCAGGGCGCCCGCCCCCCTCCCGGTTGTTACATCTACGGCGCGAGGACGCGCCTACCGGGAGGGGGAGGTACTGTTACAGATCCCTTGTTTCCCTGGACTCCATTTCCCAGAATCCTCCTGTTCTCCTCACCTGCACACACTTCCCTCGTCAGCTCCTCATCGTCACTCATCACCTGCACCTGGACTCTATTGTCAGCACTCCCCATATATTGCACTCACTCCCTTCACTCCTCGTCCGTTCTCTGTTTTGTTAAGATGTATGTTTGGTGTTCCCTGCTTTCTGTTGAATAAACGTATCATTCGTATTGTGGAAATCCGTATCAGCCTCATCTCTACCAGCATCCGTAACACCACCATCATCGTAAGCCATCACAGAGAGACTTTTCATCATGCATCAGGCCTTATTGCCCCCGTAGGCCATGTCTGAGCACACTTTTAAGTGAAGCATGCCATGTGAAGCAGGTACTGATGCAGTACTCTGTGTTCCCACTGAAATCCCCTGCAGGGTTGGTTTGACACTGCCATTGTTGTGCGTTGTTTAGATAGTTGCCCATGTAAGCAGAGAGTGAGTGGATGGTAAAAGCCGCAATGAAAACCCTCTAAGACTCCCTCCAGCTGTTTACATGTTTTATTTATCTTTAGGGGCTTCAGTAGCCCAGCTCTGCCTTGTCAGAAGGTCAAGAATAAATGGAAGGGGAGGGAATGAGAGTGGAGGGGGCAGAGATTACGTAATGGGCACACAGTGTGAGCATGGCAGCGTGGCGGCTGAATTAGATGCACTGATTGGCAAAGTCTTGGCGGGAAACAGTTGGCAAACAGATCCCAGGGGTGGATGGGAGCTTGCTTTGACAGGACAGTGTGTGCTTGCATGCATGTGTATGTATTGAACCCATGCTCATTTAACATACAAATATTATATAATTATAATTATTTATTTAGCAAGTTTTGCATTTGATGTATGGTTAGGATAAGACAATATTTAGCCAAGATACAATTATTTGAAAATCTGGAATCTGAGGGTGCAAAAAAATCAAAATATTGAGAAAATCGCCTTTAAAGTTGTCCGTCCATATTAAGTTCTTAGCAATGCATATCCACTCACAAAAATAAATTCTTGATATATTTACGGTAGGAAATTCACAAAATATCTGGTAACACTTTATTTTAGGGTCTTTTAACGAGGTGCTTATTAGCAGGCATATTACTAATATTGGCTGTTTATTAATACTTATTAAGCACATTTAATGCCTTATTCTGCATGACCTTATTCTACATTCTTAATCCTACCCAATACCTAAACTTTAAAGGGATAGTTCACCCAAAATTTTTATCTGCTTACCCCCAGGGCATCCAAGATGTAGGTGACTTTGTTTCTTCAGTAGAACACAAATGATGATTGGATAGACAAATCCAAATTAAACCCTGCGGCTCATGACGACACATTGATGTCCTAAGACATGAAACTATCAGTTTGTGCAAGAAACCGAACATTATTTATATAATTTTTTACCTCTAATACACCACTATGTCCAACTGCATTCAGCACTCGGTTAGTGAGGTCTGATCGCGCTCTGACAACGGCAGTGATGTCTCGCGCATATACTTTAAAGGTGCCACCGAACATTTTTTTACAAGATGTAATATAAGTCTAAGGTGTCCCCTGAATGTGTCTGTGAAGTTTCAGCTCAAAATACCCCATATATTGTTTTTTAATTAATTTTTTAACTGCCTGTTTTGAGGCATAATTAGAAATGCGCCGATTCAGGCTGCGGCCCCTTTAATTGCTCACGCTGGACCCCTCCCGAGCTCTCGACTCTATCATTGCATAAACAAAGTTCACAAAGCTAATATAACCCTCAAAATGGATCTTTACAAAGTGTTCATCATGCAGCATGTCTAATCGTGTAAGTATGGTATTTATTTGGATGTTTACATTTGATTCTGAATGAGTTTGATAGTTCTCCGTGGCTAACGGCTAATGCTACACTGTTGGAGAGATGTTAATACTGGCTGCCTTTGTGTAATGCCTTGAACATGAGCTGGCATATGCAAATATTGGGGGCGTACATATTAATGATCCCGACTGTTACGTAACAGTCTGTGTTATGTTGAGATTCGCCTGTTCTTCGGAGGTCTTTTAAACAAATGAGATTTGCATAAGAAGGAGGAAACAATGGTGTTTGTGACAGTATGTCATTTCCATGTACTGAACCCTTTTTATTCAACTATGCCAAGGTAAATTCAATTTTCAATTCGATGGTACCTTTACTGAGTGCTAGACATCACTGCCGTTGTCAGAGCGCGATCAGACCTCACTAAGCGAGTGCTGAACGCAGTTGGACATAGTGGTGTATTAGAGGTAAAAAATTATATAAATAATGTTCGGTTTCTTGCACAAACCGATCGTTTCGTGTCTTAGGACATCAATGTGCCGTGATGAGCCGCAGGGTTTAATTTGGATTTGTCTATGCATATTTTTTGACTCTTATAAATTGTGTTACCATTCACTCGCATTATAAGACTGTCAGACGGCAACGGTTGGAGTTAAAAATCATCATTTGTGTTCTACTGAAGAAATAAAGTCACCAACATCTTGGATGCCCTGGGGGTAAGCAGAAAAACATCAAATTTTCATTTTTGAGTGAATTATCCCTTTAAGGGTTAGTTCACACAAAAATTAAAATAATGTAATTTATTACTCACCCTCATGTTGTTCTACACCCATAAGACCTTCATTCATCTTCGGAACACAAATTAAGATGTTGTTGATGAAATCTGATGGCTCAGTGAGGCCAGCAATGTTACTGCACCTCTCAAGATCCATAAAGGTACTAAAAACATATTTGAAACAGTTATGTGAGTTCAGTGGTTCTATCTTAATATTATAAAGCGACAAGAATATTTTTTGTGCACCAAAAAAACCCAAAATAACGACTTTTAAACAATATCTATATGGGCTGAGTACAAAACACTGCTTTAGAGCTTTACGAATCGAATCAGTGAATTGGAATGCCAAAGTCACGTGATTTCAGCAGTTTAGCCATTTGATAGGAGATCCGAATCACTAATTCAAAACAAAAGATTCATAAAGCTCAGAAGCTTAATGAAGCAGTGTTTTGAAATCGGCCCATATAGATATTGTTGAAAATTCGTTATTTTATTTTTTTGGTGCACAAAAAGTATTCTTATCACTTTATAATATTAAGATAGAACCACTGAACTCACATAACTGTTTCGAATATGTTTTTAGTACCTTTATGGATCTTGAGAGGTGCAGTAACATTGCTGGCCTCACTGGGGCCTCACTGAGCCATCGGATTTCATCAACAACATCTTAATTTGTGTTCCGAAGATGAACGAAGGTCTTATAGGTGTAGAACGATATGAAGGTGAGTAATAAATTACATTATTTTAATTTTTGGGTGAACTAACCCTTTAACCTCTAACTTACTAATTATTAATAAGCAGTAAATTAGGAGTTTATTGAGGAAAAAGTCGTAGTTAATAGTGAATATGTATTCCCCATACTAAAGTGTTACCAAATATCTTAATTTAACATGATCTTTACTTAATATCCTAATGATTTTCCACATAAAAGAAAAATCGATTATTTTGACCCATAAAAAGATACTTTTGTGGGCCAGTTTATGTATTTGGCAAATGTTTTAATCCAAAGAGACTTACATTTAACTTATATGGTATACAGTATACATTTCTATTTGTTTTTTCCTTTCTGTGGGTGTCAAATCCATGATTGCTGGTGCCATGCTCTACAGCTTGAGCTATAGGAATGTTCATGTTTTTAGTATGTTTGATGGTATATGTGCATGTAGAGGGACCATGGCATCTGCGATTCACACCCAGCAGATGTTGGAGCAACTAATCCACCGCACACAGCTTTTTTATGCAAAAAAACATCAATTTCATCCCTAATGAGTTTGAGACAAATAAACTTTGAACCCCCTCACTCTGTAAAGGGCACAAGCTTCCATCAGTGCCTTTCTGTCATCGGGACACTTTCTAAGAAAAGGTCTGAATAGTCCCAGTAGACGGCCGTCCCACTGGAGGGCAGATTGCTCTGAGAATAACAGAGTTTAATGGCGTTGACACTCATGTACTCAAATGTGCCCGCACAGAAGAATTTTGCTTTGCACAAATTTCATGCACTCTTTTCAGTGGCTTCTGGAGTCTGATTTTTTATATATATATATATATATATATATATATATATATATATATATATATATATATATATATATATATATATATATATATATATATATATATATATATATATTTTTTTTTTTTTACCTTCTTATGTAATGTGAACTTACAGAGGCTTCATCAGATGTGACATTTCTACACTATTTCTACACTATTATGATTTTCTCATCTGTCTTTCCAAATGCATATGACTTTCTTCTGTAGACACACTAAAGGTGACGTTTTGAATAGAATATCCTGACTGCTCTTTCCTGTGTAATGCAGCAGTTCTCAACCATTTCGACTTTGAGGCCTCCATTGTTCACAACAATAATCAAAACCCCCATGACTTTCAAATTTTTTAAAACATTTTGTACTCAAAATTTTGGCCCCATAAAATGTTTTACACTTTGGCATAACCAGAAACATTTATATTTATTATAAAAATGGCCAATTTCATAATTTTACTAATTTACATGATTTTTCTAATATTGTCTAATAAAAAGTTCTTGTTTTGCTTAGTTTTGTGGGCCATCTTGAGGCCCCTTTGGAAGTTTGCTGAGGCCTCCTAGTGGGCCCCAGACCAGACCCCTGGATGAGAACTATTAGTATAAAGCTTGAAAATCACAAAAAGCACCATAATTTAATTAGTGGTAGCCGAATGTCATAGCTGATTGAGGAAAAGACCATAATTTAGGTTTTCGACTTTCAAAAGGAAGGTATGAGTTTGAAGTGGAAACTCAGTAATTTTGTGTTCATTCTCTCTCTCTCTCTCTCTCTCTCTCTCTCTCTCTAAAGGCCATGTATATGTTTTACGCACTGGCACTGGTGTGTGATGACTACTTTGTGCCCTCTCTGGAGAAGATCTGTGAGGTAAGATATTCATTCATGTCTTAGCTAGTGTTCTACAACCATTAAATCTTCGTAAAACCTGTCCCAGTCTAAGCTATTTTAAAGCTATTCAAAATATATTAATTAAATTTCTAGTTTAAGCTATTTTAATTGTTAATTATAATTGAATTATGTTTTTAAATTATATTTTTAATGTTAAATATATTATTATTAATTAATTATTTTTATATTCTGACCAATGGCAGATGGGAGGCGTGTTCAAGAAACTTGTTTCAGATCAGTCAGTATTTTTGCCATTCTTTTGGTCCAAATTTCTCTTTTCATCTTTTGTGTCTCTCTTTCTGTCTGTGTGTTAACATGTTGTAGCGCTTCCAACTTAGCGAGGATGTAGCAGGAGCCACGTTCATGGCAGCAGGAAGTTCAGCCCCTGAACTCTTCACCTCAGTCATAGGTAAACGTCTGGCTTATCCGAACACAGCCTGCCTTTGGAAAAAAAAGTACCTCTCACATTTGAACATAGACCCTTTGTAAGCCACCCTGTCTTGTCTGTGCAGGTGTATTTATCACCAAAGGAGACGTGGGAGTGGGCACAATCGTAGGCTCTGCTGTCTTCAATATCCTCTGCATCATCGGAGTGTGTGGGATATTTACTGCACAGGTGCTCATTACTTTACACATTAACACACACCCAAAAGCTGTTTTAGGTAATGTTTATAACTAATTTAAATGAACTGTCATTTTATAATGAAATAATTATAATTTAAATAAACTATGCTATTTCTCTCTCAAATGTAGCTTAGGGAAACCCAAGTCATATTAGTGAACTGATAAAAGAACTAGTTCTAACAGTTCATTGATTCACTTTGGTTTCCGCTCTGTGACTTCTTGCTTGTAGCAAAATATTTTGTTAAATGCTAGCATTCATCACTATGTTTTTTTAATCACTTATATAAATTAGGTTTCTTTAGTGTAAATTTATCTTTTGAGCACAAATTAGAAGACTGTATTATATAACACTATAGTTATATTCACAGTACTGTAGCTTCCCCAACCCTGTTTACATTTTTATTTAATAAAGTGTCTACGCATTGCCAGTAAGACATTGTTTTCCTTTAGAACGACACAAATGTACTGAGCAAGCATTATGAATTCTCAGCATCTGTGAGAGGGCGACTTAGAGATGAATGTGGTGACCTGTGCATCTCCCCTCTAAACCTCTGCCCTAAAAAAAAAGCCATTACTTAGTGCAGACTGACAGTGAGAAGTGAGCAGACTATTCTCAGGGGTCACTGAGAGTAGCTGATGAGGTCAGCCATGTTAGCTGCAAAGTTGCTTTTTTTTCCTTTTCCATCCTGTTCTCTTTGCTTTCCACTTCATTCAGTCATTCACGCTGCTTCAGTTTAACCTCCTGAGACCCTTACTATGTTAAAGAAAAGAGGATATGAGGTTATATCTTTCTTTGCACAAGCATGGGAAACTGCTTAATAGTTTTTTCCTCTCCCAGTCTTTCTCCAGTCACCATCTGGCAGTGGAAGAGAGGCATTCTGGGTAGTCTGATAGATCTTAGAAAAGTGTAGTGTCACACATATATGCATACACAATTGTTTATCTTCTTATCCTCTTTTCCATAATAAAATAAAAACAAACATTAATTATTATTAACCTGTAAGTAAATAACTTTATTTTGAACATTTACTATATTATAAATAATGTTATTGCTTATATAGAATATAAGCTCTTTAAAAAAACAAAAAAAAAAAACATCCTGAATTAGTCGGTGAATCATTGCCAAAAATGGCACAAGGCTATAAGACACTTGCACACTTACGTATGGAGTCCATCAGAGTCAAGGGGGGAAAACACATCTGCAACAATGGAGCTTCTGGTTGCCACGGAAACACAAAGCAAAGAGTGTCACCTGTGGTGTAAGTTAAGCTGTGCTGGCGTGAGTGATGGCGCATTACTTTCGGTGCTCTGACGTAGATCAATGCTTTTTATGGAAGGATTGCCCTACAAAACATGGCACATTCAATATGGGTTACTTCACATGGTTCAATCAGCTGGATTCGGTACAGGATGTCATGTCCATATATGGTTCCTACTTCAATCATTTCCTTCGCTTACTTCCGTTTCACGCACCTTAATTCTAAAGTTTGTAAACCAAGACTTGGACTTAGACTTTTCAAAAAAATCATGAAATATTCACAAATTACACATTATGTAAGATGTAAAGGCATGACAAGCAAATTTTAAAATCCTTTAATACCAGGGTTTGCATGAGTTCATGAATGGAAAAAAAAACAAAAAAAACATGCAGTTTTATTGTGTGGAAAAGAGTCTTTTCAAACTAAACTGTACAATTATCATCATGCAATATCAGTACCAAAAATACAAATAATTATTTTTGGAAGTGCATTTCCAAATCATGATACTGTCCCATGTATAATCAGTGTCCTGTAATATGGACAACCTGCTCTAGGTTTTTTTGTGAGATCTGTCACCACATCAAAAGCACTTGTTCAAGATGGATGGTGGAAGAAAATCATTTAAATATTTACTTGTCAGTGTAATGTAATATAAGAGTTGTACTGCTTTGACACTTGCTCTACTCCATTGAAACCTTCTCCTTGAGGGTGTGTGTGTGTGTGTGTGTGTGTGTGTGTGTGTGTGTGTGTGTGTGTGTGTGTGTGTGTGTGTGTGTGTGTGTGTGTGTGTGTGTGTGTGTGTGTGTGTGTGTGTGTGTGTGTGTGTGTGTGTGTGTGTGTGTGTGTGTGTGTGTGTGTGTGTGTGTGTGTTAACTGTCTCTTCATTACTTTTCTCTCTCTCTCATCCATCCTCTCTCCCATCGATGCAGGCAGTACGGCTCTCGTGTTGGACGTTAATGAGAGACTCTGTGTACTACACCATCTCAGTGACCACTCTGATCGTGGTGAGTAGAACTCTAAGTGGCTTTTCATGCTCCCATGAAGCTTATGGGCCTCCTCGCGCAGCAGGAGAGGAGAACCAAGTGGCTCTCCCGTGGGGCCCGTGGCCAGCAGCACAGGACTCATATTTGCCCACACTCTGCATGTGTTCCCAGTGCAGAGGAACAATAAACACTGATTAATAGTACACAGGACACAGAGTAACAGAGATGCTGCTCAGAGTACCTTATTAAAAATTGGATTCACTGAAAGTACAAACTGTATTGTAAAAGTTTATACTGTTACAATTGAAACATGGACTTTTTGGGGAAGGGGTGATATGTCTCTTCCAATTACTTACAGTAAATGGTTGTAAATCTGTATGATATCCATGTTTTTTTTTCTAATTAGTTTGTATTCATGTATATGTCATACATATTTAGTGTTGTCCAAATGTCTAAGACCATGTTGAAAATATAGAAATCAAAATTTAAACCTGAAAATAAACAGTTAATGTCGAATTTTCACTAAAATTATGCTAATAATGTGATTTATAATAATTAAAATATATAATTTAACAAATACATTTGAAAAAATACATACACAAAATATAATATATTTATATATACAATTTACCTGTAATTTATTTTATACATTTTGAAAATGTTTACTTATCATGCTGATAAAAATTATTTGTAATAATGTATGTTAATTATAATATATTTATTCGAAGATTGAGATGAAGCATTACAGAAATGCTATTTTATGCATTAGATGCTTAGGACCCATATTACAATAAGATCATCCTGCCCTCTAGTGGTAATATGCAACATTTCTGAAATGTTTGAAGGAATTTGGCATGGCATTATTTGTCTAATTTTACTTTTGCTCTGTTTTTTTTTTTTTGTTTTTTTTTCCAAGTTCATCTATGATGAGAAGGTGACATGGTAAGATAAACGCTGCTGTTACACTCTCTTCATTTTTCATATTACATTTGTTTCTTATTCTGTTATGTATTCAGTCATTTACGCTAATTTATTTCTTTTCAGGTATGAATCGCTCACCCTAATAGTGCTCTACCTATTTTACATTATATTAATGAAGTAAGTTATCCTTTATTCTATTGCCATGGAAATGTTTCATTATTACATAGATTCATTGCTATTCATATCTACTCCACATCAGTAAATCACATCACTGCTGATTTTATTAACTCTCCTTCCTTCGTGTTAATCAGATTTAACTCGCGGGTGGTTCATTACATCGAACGGCGGAAAAAGAACTCAGCAAACCTAGGTAACGGCACAGCCAGTAACACAGACATCGATGATGGGTGCGACGCCACTGTCGTGCTGCTTAAGAAAGGTAATGCATGCAGGCCTGTTTTATATGAATCATGTGTACAACTGCTTGGTGTGCTATCTAAATTTCTGCATTGCTGTTCTTAGCAAATTTCCACAGGAAGCCATCAGTGCTGATGGTGGACGAACTCTTGTCTGCATACCCTCATCAGCTGTCCTTCTCTGAGGCTGGAATGAGAATCATGATAACCAGCCACTTCTCCCCTCGCACACGCCTCACGATGGCCTCCAGAATGCTCATTACAGAGGTCAGTCACACGAACACACACATCTGC
This sequence comes from Chanodichthys erythropterus, assembly GCF_024489055.1. Classification (NCBI taxonomy): domain Eukaryota; kingdom Metazoa; phylum Chordata; class Actinopteri; order Cypriniformes; family Xenocyprididae; genus Chanodichthys; species Chanodichthys erythropterus. Next base: position 17,177,624 of record NC_090225.1, read on the forward strand.
ACACTTTCACAAATACAGTTATTTCAAACACAGAATAGATACATACCTACATTCCCATACCTAGAAGTGTATTAAAGGGCTAGTTCACCCAAAAATAAAAAAATCTGTCATTAATTACTCACGCTCATGTCGTTCCACACCCATGAGTCCTTTGTTCATCTTTAGAACACAAATTAAGATATTTTTTGATAAAATCCGATGGCTCAGTGAGGCCTCCATTGCCAGCGAGATAATTAACACTTTCAGATGCCCAGAAAGCTACTAAAGACATAATTAAAACAGTTCATGACTACAGTGGTTCAACCTTAATGTTATGAAGCGACAAGAATACTTTTTCTGCACCAAAAAAAACAAAATAACGACTTGATTTAGGAGACCGACATTTTTGGGTGAACTAACCCTTTAAAATAAGAAATAGTCACATTGTGAGATTTAATTAAATCTCACAGAATTGTGAAAAATAAAGTTGCATTTACTTTAAGGGGTTATTCATTGCAGCTGTTCTATTTATATACTCTAGACTAATATGTGTGTGTGTTTGCAGAGGCAGCGTCTGATAAACAGTCGGTTCAGTAACGGGGACTCAGAGGTGACCGTAAAAATCCCAGGAAAGCGTGGGGTGGAGAATGGGCTGGCAGGACCGGACCGAGGCCTGAATGGGCGTAAGGGACGTCACCATGATGACGACAGGGGAGGAGCTGAAGCTGGCACTGACACCGAAAACGAAAACGAGGACAATGAAAACAATGAGAATGATGAGGAGGAAGAGGAGGAAGATGACAACGAAGGACCCTTTGTACCATACCGCTGCCCCGGTACATTGATTAGTAACGATTGATGAAAATACTGATTAAGAAAATCATTTTTTGTAAGGTTTTAGGTTCAACCCCTAGAAATGTCTGTCCATAAACTGTCCATGACAGGAAGTGTACTGTAAGACTAATGATTCAGCTGATGTCCTGATCTTGTGCAGGTGGGGGCTTTAATAAGTTAAAGTGGCTGCTGGCCTGGCCACTGAGTCTGCTGCTGTTCTGCACCGTTCCCAACTGTGCCACCCCTCGTTGGGAGCGCTGGTATATGGTCTCGTTCATCTCTTCCACTCTCTGGATCGCTTTCTTCTCTTACATCATGGTGTGGATGGTAAGTCTTTCCACAGAAATATTCACTTTATAAATTCTTAAACTGTTTTTTTAGAATCGTTCAGTGACCTGTTGACACATTTGTTGCAGGTCACAGTGATCGGTTACACTATGGGCATCCCTGATGTCATTATGGGCATCACTTTCTTGGCCGCTGGCACCAGCGTTCCTGACTGTTTGGCCAGTCTAATTGTGGCACGGCAAGGTAGGAATTAATTATTTCTTCAAGCTTCAGTATTATTATTTACGCTCATTCCCTGAATAAAATAGTCAGTTTGCTTTGCCAGGAAGAGGTTGTTAAAGAATAAGTCTGCTAATTTTCAGCCAGCTTTGTATTATTACAGTTTGACTTTTTTTTTTTTTTTTTTTTGCGCTAACGAATAAATGGGGACATATTGTTCATTTACATATACTACCAGCATTATAACAATACAAAGCTGGCAGACTTTTGACAGACTTTGTTAAAATTCAGAACTTTTGTATTCCCGCCCCTGGACAGTTAGGGGTGCGTTTTCTGAAGCCAATTATGTTCTCTAGTTCTAACGTTAAAGGGTTAGTTCACCCAAATTGAAAATTCTGTCATTTATTACTTACCCTCATGTCGTTTCACACCCGTAAGACCTTCGTTAATCTTCAGAACACAAATTAAGATATTTTAATTTAAATCCGATAGCTCCGCGAGGCCTCCATAGGGAGCAATGACACTTCCTCTCTCAAGATCCATAAAGGTACTAAAAACATATTTAAATCGGTTCATGTGAGTACATTGGTTCAATATTAATATTATAAAGCGACGAGAATATTTTTGGAGTTTTATTTGTCAGCAGTAAATTCCCCTTTAAGACTGGAGCAGATATGAAATTGTTTGTAGATTATAGTCTTAATATGTTCAGCCTTTAAACCGTCTCTCAATCTTTTTTCAGGAATGGGTGACATGGCTGTGTCCAACTCCATTGGTAGTAATGTGTTTGATATCCTGATAGGGCTTGGTCTGCCCTGGACCCTCCAGACTTTGGCCATCGACTACGGTTCCACAGTAAGTGGAAAATGTTGTAATCGTCATCATTGTTTAATGATTCATTTGGTAAATGCTTAAAGAGCATTGACAGAGACCAAATGAAAAATCAGTATTGTTTGATTAGTTATTACCTTTAACCTGGAAATTGTGTAAACATTGCACTGATCATTTTTGTTACTATAGCCAATAATCAATAAATGGCTTATAGTTGCTATATACTATTTTTTTGTCTAAATAAATTCTAGAAAAGAAAAATCAATTATTTTAAATGCTACAAGTGATTTTAGGCATCCCAGCATTATAATGTACAATATGAAAAATGCATATTGGATATTGAGTCTTTTTAAAGACTAACTTTAAATGAATGTTACATAATGACAAACATAAACTAAACATAAAAATAGAGGAAATGAGCATAAGCAGTTAAATATCTAATATCGGATGATAATGATAAATGAAAAATATTTGCATTAGTCACGTGAGAGGAAGCAGACAACTGGAAAACAATTGCAGGTTGAAAGAAATGAGCCAATTTTGGGTCTGTGTACATGTTTGTCTACCTCTGATCTAAAGTGAAAACACATTGAGTCGTGGTAGAATAAACATAGGGCTTTGTTTGAAACCATTTGCCAACATTTTATAAGTGCAAGTTCTAAATCATTTTTATGCATCTCTTCTCAGATTCACCTAAACAGCAAAGGCCTGATCTTCTCGGTTGGGCTGCTGCTGGCATCTGTGTTTCTCACGGTATGCGAGAGCAATTAAAAACACTAATTGAAACAAATCCCCTTTAAATCCATCTCTCACAATCTACCCTTTCTTTCCCTCTCAGGTTCTCGGCGTGCATCTGAACAACTGGAAACTGGACAAGCGTTTGGGTTTCGTTTGTTTGCTGATGTACGCTGTCTTCCTGTGTTTCTCCATCCTCATCGAGTTCAACGTATTCACCTTCGTCAATCTGCCCACCTGCCGCGAGGAATGAGAATCGTTCCTTTTCCTGGCCCTCCCTCTTTGACCTTGTAAAGGATAACGGCACAAGTCCTTGATCAGAGGCAGACCGGCTCTTGTTCTGAAGGAATATTTATTTATTGATCTAGCCGATCCTCTATCGATCCTCTCTTTTTCTTTCCAATGGGTGCAATATTGATAGAGTCTCTGGGTCTGTGGTGTTACAAGAGGAGAGAGAGAACGAAGGAGCGGTTGTGTGTGAGGATTGTTCCTGTTGACTGATATATAGACTGTTCCGACGGGGACAGGAATGTAGTAAGAGATGACTACTGCCTGGTTTGATGTGAATACTTTGTTTTTTTCAAAATATTTTGCATATTTAAAGAATATGATCTAAATGTATTTTATGATGGCATTTATTTTATTAGCTGCTAAGTGATGGAAAAAGAGACTGGACTTGTTAATATCGGTAAACCTATAGATTTACGAGGGTTCTTTTTTTTGCTGATAGGTACTGGTGACCTCCAGTAAATACTTGTGAACAATCCTCTTTTTAATTTGGGCATTACCAAGTCACTTTCAACCTTCATATGACAAATTGATCCGGATACCAGGGTCATCAGTGTCTACTTTTTCCCAATGAGGATATGTTTACCGTGCAGAGAAGGTAATAAAAGCGAAAGGTTTGAGATCGCTTTTTTTTTTTTTAGAGAGACAGCGGGCATTCGTTTGCACCTGTGTGGAGACGCATGTTGGAACGCTACAACCAACATATTTATGTTTAGTGAGACGATATTCTTGTGTGATATATGGGATTTCTATAGATGTGTTTATGAACATTCTTTTGTCTCTGACACTCTGTATATACTGAAAACAGAGGAAGGTTTATTTATTAATTTATTGAGAACTATTTATGCACATTGCTTTCCTATGACGTACTGAAACGAAACCAACCCACAGCTGTCCCAAAGAAGAGGCCGTTCTGGACTTTCAGCCAGGCTACGCCGTTTTGTCCTTCAAAGCTTGTGTGTCAGCCTTTTCTTTTGGATTCCTTCTCCTTCATCTCTGACTATTATGCACCCTTTTAGATGCACCTTTGACTTGATGGTTAAACAGTTTCTACTATTTGATATTGGTGTATCGTGACATCAGAGGTAATTGTAGAGATTTTTTGAACACTCAAAACTTTGGCAGGCAAGTAAGGGAAAATATATATACATATATTTTATACTTAACTGTTTTGACATTTAAGATCGGCCCATTCCCTGTTTAGAGTGAATGGAGTGAGTGAGCCACAATCCTAAGAAGCTGATTAGCAGGAACATGTCCTGGTAAAATGAAGCTAACGTCTAACCTTAATAAGACTGTTTCAAAGTCAAATCATAGATGTAAATCAATGAAATTTGCTCTAGAAGAGGTCAAGTCATTTATCTCTTAGCATGCTGCTCTAATCTTAGAGTTTATCAAGGAATTTTTCAAGAAATCCTCTCTGTAGAACAAGGATCAGAATTCATTTCCAAGGATGCAGTTAATAATATGGATTTTTCAGACGTTCTTTATGGTAATGTGTCCAGGACTCATTTCTTGGCCTTCTTTTAGAAGGATGGTTTAAATACTTTGTTTTGTATGCCTCTGTTTCTGGGGATTGTAAAAAGACACCGCCACAATGTATCACAGCTGTAAACTTTTAACTGTGACACAAGATGTGGATGCGTGAACTTTTTGTCCTAACAGAGGTTTTTAGCAAACTGACAAAGTAGCGATTCTATGGAATCTTTTAGTCTAGTTAGAAACTTCATGCAGGTTTTCTAGTCTGAAGGCACATTGCAGGGAAATTTTGTGTTTTATGCACTGGTTGATACTGGGTGTGTAATTGTCATATTTCAAGAATAGAATTTAGATGACTTAGAAACATATCTGGAAGAGTATTGCGGCAAAGTATTTTTTATCACAAACGCAACTTTGTATTTTGTAACGCAAAATGTTTAGAAATGTTTTCTGCTGTTAAAAGTCTGTAGGATGTGCTTCAAGTGAATTCTTTAGCTCAAAAAACAAATTTGTCAGCTTACTGTCAAAGTACTTTTAGCATGTTTAAAATCAAAGGTCACACTTTGTAGGTCATTCTTTTATCAATGATGTAAAAAAACAAAACAAAAAAGGATACTTTTTCCCTAGGTTGGCAGATTAGCAAATATGAACATTTCGTTTTCTGTATTACTCATAATAGGCATTCAGGCCTGGTTTATTTTCCAAAAAAAAAATGCAACTGCAGGTCTAGGGTTTACGCAATGTGATATTGCTGGTAAATATAAGCTAGGTGTAATCCAAGTAGAGTGTACAAGCTGTGTTTGGATGCTGAGGATTGTTAGTTGACTATTTTCTTTATCGTAAAGCAGGGTATTATAAGGAAGATGTCGGGAAGGCAGGGTTTAATGAAAAGTTTTGTTCATCAAATGCAATAATGTTTAGATTAATTACTGTGTTTGTGTTTTTTCTTGTAAATCCTAATCACGACACATCACATTCTTAGAGTCATATATATGCTACTTACTTTCAGTAAGGTTTGACAGATTTTCTGCACTCTATATGCTCAATATCAAGGATAGTAAAAAGAGGCTTCGAGATGCAAGTAAATTAACTATCACTGCAACTGTAATGCTTCAAAATCTATGAGCACTGCTGCTTACAGGTTGTGGGACATTAACGCCTATGTTTATGGTTGCAGTACCAGCCATAGCAATCTACAGATTCAATGATTATTGTGTACTGATCGATGCTATTTGGTCATCATCACTTCTGAAAATTAAAAAGTGCTGCTGTTCGTTTGTACGCACAAATATAATAATAATAATGATGAGGGCATGCACAACCAATTAGCCCACAATTAGACAAGTTTCACTCATATTTCCTTTTCTTGTCTGCTGATATTTCTTCATGGATTCAGGCATATTTTAATAAAAAAAAAAAAAATTGACTTTTACAGGGTGATTCATTGCTGATGTACATAATTATACATACAAGAAAATGTCTTCATATTTTTTGTCTTTGCCTGTATATCTGTTGACTATATTTTCATAGATACTGTACAATGTTTGGGTCCTTTATTTGTTTATTTGATTTTTTTGTTGTTGTGTTGAGGGTTTGATTAAACGCCCTTGGTTTGCTAAATTGCATGGGATATTTTAATATAAGGAATTATTTATATTCATTACTATTACACATTGTTGAGCACTGGATGGACAGCAGTGGAATTAGACCTCTTAGATTATTGCATGTTTTCTTTTTTTTTATTATTATTTCCAATGGAAAACTGCTGGGGTTTTGATTCTCCAATGAAAGCATAGATATTTCATTCAGAGTAACTTATGTCTTCTGCATTTCAGGAATCATAAAAGGAATGGTGGTTGGCTTTATGTACTAAACTATTTTGTTCAGGTGTTTCAGTTGTATATCAGAGTAGCCTACATTTTTGCTACTTGACCATAATTAAAATTATCTTTGCTGAGGTAAACAATATTGTTCGCTAATTGTCATTTCAGCCATAAAGGCAGGCATGTTGCTTTCACTGTATAAGGGCATCTAATAAATGCATTTCCAAAACATCAACCGTGCCCCTAACCCTCACACAAACGTGTTGTTATTAGTAGATTTAGAACAAACCATTGTTTATGGGGCTTTTAAATATGAGAAACACTTTAAATGTCATCAGAAGTCTGTGATTGCATGGTGTACTATATTTGTCGGTGACATTTTCAAACATTTGGCCATCATAAGCACAGAAGCAACTCAAACAACATAGCTTATTAAACTTCCTTGATTTTTAAATGAAAATACATTGTCATGTAAACAGAGATCAGCGAGTGCGTAAGAGATACAAAGCTTACCTTTAATTTATCATGCATATTGAAATTAATTCTAACTTCAACTTGAGGAATAACAAAATAATCTTTTTTTTGCCCTCTTATATCCATATTTAACAATAACAAATGATGTAAAACTAAAATTGACAAATAATCAGGTAGAAATTAAAGAAAATGAAATGGATGAATAAAAGTAGAAACATTTTATGTTTAGTCATTTTGAAAGAAACATTTCTGTCAAAAACGAGATTTAGGTAAATGTACAGTAACTGCGCGCCGGGTGACGTCACGCTATGCTTGTGGGAATTGTAGTTCTTTCAAAATTCCCAACGTTCTGCCAACGTTGCTGTGACGTTTGCGTAACGTGATACGTGCGCTGGCTGGGGACAGTTTGATAACCATTTCCGCGTATTTCTCGCATATATCGCAGAGTTTCTCAAGAGTAGCATGTTAAGGGATTACATTTTGCATAAAGTGCTATTTGTAAGTTAATAAATATACCCATTGAAATGGAACCAAACAGTGTCGGTCGCTCGAACTGGGCCATAAACCACCGGGCGGAGGCTTTAGTGAGTAAACACATGGCAGAAATGGCACAGAGACGCTTAGCGGTGCCTGAGGAGGATATAAACCCTCTGCCCGGAGACTTGAGAAGGAGCGCAGAAGACATCCCGGGGCGGGCTGAGGTGAATTTCAGCGCGGACTCACAGTCCTACAATCCTGCAGGAGTGGCAGAAAAGTTGATGCACGAGGATGCATCTTCATCTTCAGGTACTGTAGGCAGTGAAAATGACCACTTTACATCCCTTGTCTTAAATCGTTACAGAACTTTGTCTTGTCAAAATGTCTTTTGTATTGAGACTAAGGTTTTTTTTTTTATATGCAAGTTATATACAGAATATACATATATTCTTTTATTCCCCAACTCTATTCTAAATATTTTTTAAGTCACCATAAAATTAAACTGACAATTTTCATTTCTTATGGAATATTGCAGTATTTGTTATAAATTATTTAACCCTACACATCATTATTTTTATTCTTGTGCCCTCCTAAATTTTAATGAAAGTAACTTTCCTTCTCTCTTGCAACAACATATCTTCTGTTCTCTTCTCTCGCGTTTACGGGCGCGAGGGCGGGACAACCTACGGCGTTGGTTCCGGAAATATTTTTTCAATTAATTTCTTCCATATGCATTTCTTCGCTTCGTTAAAGCGTTAAAAGCCATGAACCAAGCCAACCAGCTACGAGGTGAATCAAATCATTACAAACTTTTATTTGAAGCAATTTTTGAAAGCAGTATTTGAAAGTCTAGACAACTTTAGCTTTAAAGGTGTACCTTTACCTTTACCTTTGGCTTTAGTGATAATACAGAGCTTGACATTAACTTTTTTGCTCACCAGCCACTTTGGCTAGTCGTTTTCCAAATTTACTAGCCACTCAGCATTTTCACAGGCCACAATTTTGACCTTGATACCATGGGGAAAAACTGCCATATAGATATTTTTAATAATCTCTCATAATTTGGCAGCAGGTATATTAGGCTGCTGTCACTTTAAGACCTGACGCAAGGATATACTTTTACACATGCGTTTCCTTTCTCAACTGTTTACATTCACTTTACTCACCCTCAAGTCATCCTAGATGTATATGACTTTTTTTCTGATGAACACAATTGTAGAAATATTAATAAATATCCTGATGCATCCGAGCTTTATAATGGCAGTATGCGTTACCAAACGAGTATGAGCTGAAGAAAGTGTCTCCATCCATCATAAACATATTCCTCATGGCTCCGAAGCGAAGCGATGCATTTGTGTAAAAAAAAAAAAATCCATATGTAACAAGTTACAAAGTAAAATATGTAGCTTTTGCCAGACCGGCTTTCATATTCTTTAAAAAGCTTACGCTGTACGTCCAATGCCTTCCCTATTCAAATTACGGAAAAATGGAACTGGCGTCTAGTCAGTTTAGTAACTTGAGACTACAATTGAAAAATGTATATACTGTATAAAAAAATTCAATACATCAAGGAGTCTAGTAGGATTGGCTGCGTAACGTCACTGCTGAAATCCACCTGGCGGGTCTAAATGTCAAGCTATAAAAAAAAAAAAAAAAAAATATATATATTAGTAAGTAGACACACTAAGGCTGTCTTTAAAATCCTTTTTCCTATGGAGAAGTTGAATGGAGTTTTTACTTCCAGAACCCAAATGTTGCACCCTATAGTAAACGACAACAAACCAACCATCCAATCAATTCCCATCAATGGGCAAGTTCAAGTCCCTATATCTTTTTTCTACATACTATTAGAGTACTGTCGGGTGTATGCACAAATCTGAAAAGAAACATAAAATTCCAGTTAATTGAATAAAATTATTTAATTAAACTGTACTGTCTATAGAGAATCGGCCTACTGCAGAAACATCCCAGAACACCTTAGCAACCACTTCACAGCAAGTCAACATGTAGACAGCTGCACACAAATGGAACTCAACTGAAGCAGCTTGACACAGTTGATATCAAATGCTGAATTTTAACCTTTTGTAAGTTTTCACTAAATCTAGCTTTTTATAGCTCCAGAGACAGCGGCCCATAGGAAAATCATATCCCTTCTTATTGAGATCAAGGAGGAGCAACAGAGGCAGTGGGAAGTTCTGAAAGACCTGCAGGCCAGGATTTATGGACAAATGTGTGAAGAGGAGGACGAGCCACTTGACATCGATCTGCCACTAAGAACTATGGAACAGCTTGATGAAACAGAGCAGCATTTAGAGGATACTGAAACTCAGAGGAGAATGGTAAATAACAAATACTGTAAATCTACAGCACATGTAATAATGGGTTATGTTACTTTGTAAACCTCTATCAAACATTTTCTAGTAACACTCTTCCCTCCTTCACCTGTACTGAGTATTGCTTAATATTTTGATTTTTCCATAGGTGTCCCACCTCTCAAGGATGGGCGGAGCCACGGTGGATGATGCGGTCCGGCGTCTTATGCATGCTGTTCTCTCATTCAGCGTGGGCTCAGAGCTCAACTGGGTTGGCAGAGGACAGAAACGGAGCTTCAGAAACACCAGACTGCAGGGTGTTTTATTTCGTAAGCAATTTTTAAAATTGTTTCAGTGCAGACGCTTCACTTTAAAGTACAACATTTTTAGATCTTCATGTGAAGTAATGTTTCAGCTCTGTTCTCTGCAGGTGCCTTGAAGAGGACACCCGTAGGAAAAGAGGCCACACACCACCAGTTTGCTGATGTAGTGAAGAAATGGTTGCGGTTTGCCCCTTTCCGACAAAGAGGAAGTGGACGAAGACCGCAGTGGAAACCAGTTGAGTTCATCTGTCCCAAATATGTAGTCCCAAGCACTGTGGAGGATCATAACCAGATTAACCTGGAATCTGAGGAGATTCAGGTCACAATATAATTATACAATTACACTCAGAGCTCGAAGTTGAAGGGAAAAAAAAAAAAAAACACGTGAGAAGTGCTGGTATGCTTAAAATGTAGAAGTGCATACCTGACCACTTTGAGCACTGATTACACTAAATATTGTATCACTAAATGTAAAAAACAAACAAACAGGTAAAGTGAACTCCGTGAATGAAGAAATGACGAGTGTGAAGGACTGACTTTCAGAGGATGAATGTTTGTTTTTTTATTATTATTTTTGTCATATTATGTTCTTTTTAATATAATATTTTCTTGGCTATCTTTTAAGTTACATACTGTAATTATATACTGTTGTTACAGTAATAAACTGTTGTAATTGCAGCATAGATCTTTAGATCAAATTTAAAACAATCTGTGTTATATTGTTTAACACAGATTGTTGAAAATATATGTTTCTGCAAATATATTTTAAAAATATGTTTCCATTTAAACACTGATGGCAATTTGCAATGGCAAGTTTTGAATTAAAATAGTTTTGCAATACATTTTTCAATCTGGAAGTTGTTAAGAATGTTGTGCGTTTTGCATGGTTTGGTGCCATTATGTTTAACAATAAATGGACATGAGATTTAATAAGTTCAAACATTAAAGAATGTTAATAAGCACTACAACAGAAAATATCAGAATGCTGTACAAAAAACAAAACAAAAAATTACATTTCTCAAATGTAATTTAATGAGTTTGCTTAATAAAATAAATTCTTTTAGAATTGTCCAGTGGTAAATTTGGCAATGTGAACCGTTTTCTAAGAACAGTTTCTAAGAAACACGTTTTAAAAAACACCTGTGCTGTGTGACTTTTTCTGTGTAAAGCCACTCTTTTCAATTACTTTCATGTTACTTTATGACAGTAAAGCGCAAGATTGTCTTACTGAATCTTCAGCTTTGGAACTAAATAAATAAATAAATGCAGAAATCAATGTGTGTTTTCACTAATGGGCACATCTGGCCCTTTGGACTTGTAGAAAATAAATTCTCTGCAAAAACACTTCAAACTCTCCTGATAGTATTTTATTTGTTTACTAGCAATTTTTTGTGATGTCAAAATGAAACAAGATAAATTATATTGGAACTTTCGCTTCTATGTAAAAATGACAAACTATGCAATGCCACTGAAAATAGAAGTGACACATTTCAGAGGAAAAAGCTAAAAATAAAAACCATAGTGTGCGTAATAATTGGGTCAAAATGTCAAGAATCAAGAGCCCAACTAAAGCACACACTTACCTCCATAACGGTGACTTCAAACTTTATTATTTTCAATAAAACAACATCTTTAATGCCATGCATTTCACCTTTTTTAACGTTTATTATTTTACAGTGTACATTATCTCAGTAAACAAGATGCTGCAAAGAAAATGAACAGAATAAGAACCAAATCTTTTGTACAACCTCCTAGAAATTATGATATTATGTCTATTAGACAAGTCCTATAGGAATCTTATAGGAATGGTTCCAAAATATGATAGAAATTCTAATTAGAATCCTGTACATTTTTTTTTTATTATTATTATTGGAATCCTTTAGGATTTTTTGACAAAGATTGGAAATGACAATTAACACTTTTTTGTAATATGTAGGCCTATATAATAAAACATGTGAGTGATATATTTTTAGAGACTTTATTAAGCAACTGAGACTTAAAGTGAAAATTGAGCCCTACAGGTCATTTATTTAATTATTTTCGATATGTGCAGTTTTGATCCTCCATTTTTTTCCACTGTCTTTCCGGTTCTTTCATGTTCTTCTCTGAGTAACATCAATGGTTGCTGGGTCTAACAAAGACTTTTTCCCTTCCAAAGACATTCCCAGCTGGAACACGTGACGTGAAACTCAATGCACATCAACTTTTGTTCTCCTCCTGGAGTTTGTTTTTGCCGGGAGAGGTCGCATGCTTTAACACAGCTTTAAGCTAGATGAGTCTTTCTTGCGAAGTACAAGGAAACAACCTCGCCTCGGTCATGTAGGAACATCTAAAACTGTTTACAGCAATCGAGCCTTTGGAGAAACATCATCCAGCTCTTATTAATGCGTAAATGTGCTTTTGTTTGCGGGTGTTTTGGTTTCGACCCGTCGAGGTGAGTCCCACACACTAACAAGTTACCTCAAGACTGCGGCGAGTTTTTTTCTTTTTTTTTTAAACACATTTGTCTCAGATGCATTTAAAGCGTAAATATTAGCCGTGATAGTAATGTTGTTTTTAAACATGTTGAGTTTATAATGTTAAGCATAGTTGAATTATGTTTAGTGTCACCACCTGCTTTGTGGTCATGGATCAAAACTATAGGCTATTGTTATTGTTGCCAGTCGGTGATTGTACAGGTTACGGTGTACAGTGGTAACAAAAAATGGTCTCTTAGGAACATTAATGTGATGTGTTGTGTTGTTTAATGTCATCATGATGTTTTGAAAGTCTCAAGACCTTTAAAACGTACTGTATAGTACTATATGCCACTATATGCCAGCTTATCCAAGCCCAAAATGTTGTCATGAGCATGAGTCAGCTTAGGCTTTGACACATTCATATTCTTTTGTGAAGGGTATATAAACAGTAAATGTGTGGATTACTCAATCAAAACTGTAGTACAGCACTGAAAAGAGCATTTTTGTATTATTAGAATAGGCATTTTATTTGAAAGCTTTCATGGTAAAAAATTGTTTGAAAGATCATATCATATTCGAAAACTGCATGCTCATCCTCATATATGCCCCATTGTGAACTCTAAAAGAGAGGAAGTAAACTTATTTTTGGGGTCAAGTTAGTAGCCTCAGTGTCCTGACCTCATATATATATATATGTATATGTATATGTATATATGTATATATGTATGTATATATATATATGTATATATGTATATATATATATATATATGTATATATGTATATATATATATATGTATATATGTATATATATATATATACACATTTGTTAAGTTTATTAAATCAAAATGTAAGGCTCTGTAAAATATTTTTGGCAAATCTACTAAAACTAGCATTTGAGTGTACTTTGTGTGTGTGTGTCCCGGTTTTGCCTGTATTGTGTGGACCAAATGTCCCCTGATCGTAAAACCTGAAATCAACATTTGGGGGAGCAGCCAAGAGTCCCTATGAGGAAAATAGCTTAATAAACATTCTAAATAATGTCTTAAAGTATACAAATGCAAAGAAAAAGTTTGCATTAAAAGACAGAAAATTAAGCCTGTATAAAAACAATAGAAACCAATGGAAATTCATTGTGTGGGTAATTACATATTCGCCATTTGAGCTTTATACATTTATTCTCTCTTACTGCTGTCAGAAAAATTGATGACATTCATTGCTAACTTGTTTCTAAAAAATCTTCCCACCAGACTTTTGTTTCTTCCCCACCAATATTTCAGCAGTGGCTCTGAGGCCTGTTAAGAGGATTAGTCTCAGGCAAAGGGAAGTAACTTAAATGATTTTGCCCAGAATTATGCGTCACTTGACAAGAATTTCAGAGTTGTGCAGTCAGTGACTAGCATTGGATTAGTTTGGCAAGAGAATGTTTTGATCCATTTCATTTCTCTATACATGATACCAGTCGTATTTATTTAAGCTGCGGGTTTCCCGGAATTGCTTACGGCTGAGGTGTCAGCCGTGACTGAGGTGTCTTCATAATGGTAATTCTGTGCACTGTGATTTGTCAGCATAATTTTAGTGCCTGCTGACAGTATTGAGAGATTTTATACTGATTTTAGTGAATATGGTGGGCATGTGATTAAATAGCTTGACAACTTTAATGCGACATTCTCTCATGTTCAGCCGATCAGAGCAATGAATGCAAAGTGAGAGAGATAATAAGGTAATGAGATTTAGATCAATTCTGTGGTTAAACTAGATCAGATTTAGTTTAACCACAGATTTGGAACATATAAGCCAAAGACTCACACAGAGTGATGTTGTAGTGTTTTAGCTGTCAAAGTGCACATCATTTTAGTGTTTTTTACTTAAACATTTTCTTGCTTGCTTCCTTTCAGGTACGTACTGTTCAATTTGTTTATTCATTTATTTAATGCACTATTGTTCAAAGGTTTGGGGTAGGTAAGATTTTTTTTTTTTTTTTTTAAGAAATAATAATTATTTTTTTCAATAAGGATTGATTAAATGTATCAAAAGTGTAAAAAAGACATTTATAAAGTTACCAAAGAGTTCTATTTCAAATAAACCCTGTTATTTATTTATTTTTTTCTGGAAAATGAAATGGATGTATCAGTTTCCATAAAAATATTAAGCAGCACAACTGTTTTTCACATTCATAAGAAATGTTTCTTGAGCGCTAAATCAGCATATTAGAATGATTTCTGAAGGGTCATGTGACACTAAAGACTGGAGTAACAATGCGGAAGATTCAGCTTTGCCATTACATGAGCAAACTTCATTTTAAAACGGAACATTTTATTGTTTTAAATTTTAATGTTATTTTCAATTGTAATAAGTTTTCACAATATTACTGTTTTAATGTATTTTTGATCAAATATATGCAGCTTTGGTGAGGATAAGAGACTTAAGTCACACTGACCCCAAACTTTTATGCGCGCACTGAATATTTTTGCCTTGTATACATTTTGTGGGCCAACACAGAGCAAACCTCAGATATTTGAAACGCTGAGACCCGTTGGGACTAGTGCTGTTTTGAAGCAGATAATGCCATCACAAAAACAACCCATAAAAAAAAAAAAAACTCACTCGCATTCCAGTCTTGTCAAACTTTGTCTGGCTGTGCGCATCTGAAAATATGGGGAAAAAACTGATTTTTTTTTTTTCTGTCTTCTCTTTATGTTCTGTAGGAATAGTGAAATACTACAAATGGAGGAATTCATGATGAAAGAGAAACTGGAAGCGATACATTAAAGTAGAGGAAGCCACACAGATTAGGTAAGGGGAGCTGCCTTCACATGTCTGCTTCTTAAGTGTGATTTATTTGAACAAGATCTAATGGTTTATCTGTTTTTCCTACTGAAGCATGACTGTAGTCCGCACATGCAGACCTCATTTTCTCTTAAAGGAATGTTTCAGCTTCGATACCATTAAGCTCAACCAGCAGCTTGTATGGCATAATGTCAGTTACCACAGAAAATTATTTGGACTTACCATACTTAACCATTTCTGATGATAAAACCAGCCAGAAACAATCTTAACAAAAGCTTTCTGCTACAGTACGTCTTTTACTGACAGCACAGCAGGTGAAGCTGATGAACTAGCAACACCCACAGATGTTACAATTTCACAGCTCAGATTACACTTTTTATGAAAGAAAAAAAAAATTGAGGTTCACTGTCTGGTAAATTCTATTATAAGTGGCTTATTATAAGTACTTTACTTACTTTCTTATGGTAATAGATATTATACATCAAATGATCTATTGAGCTTTTAAAAAATGTTGTTTAGAGGAATACTAAGCTTGTTTGTAGCTTCAGTGACAACAAGGACAATCTATTTATATATGTGTGTTCGCTTATATTCTTCCTTTTAACTGGAATATGGTACATCCTCATACTTCATAGTTTGGATGATGTGATGTAGCTGGAATCCAGCTTTAGCAATGAAACTTGTTTGGTTTCTTCAGTGTTGCTATTTTGGTATTTAAAAACTTTCAAGCAGGTTTGTTGTCTTGGTAGGGAGAGGTTACGGTATGTTTTATGGAAATAAAAGCGATAAATGTAAACCTGTGGGCTGGATCAAAGATAGTATTTGCGCTTAAAACCTCTCCTTATCGTGATAACCTGCTTTAGACCTTTTCTAAAGACAATGAGAAAGGGATAATAATAGCTTGATGGGCAAGTTGCGGCAATTGTTTTCCTCTGTGGATGATCGTTCCGTATCCAGTCCAAGACTCCAGAAATGATATCAGTCAGGAAGCTGCCAGTCTGCCAAGAGCCTTTCCCACGGAATCACCTCACGCTTTACACTGCACTGTCTGAATGAGAGGCCTCTTTGTGTCTGACACAGAAACTTAGAACCGGAGATGGAGATACTGAGTAAAAGAGAGAGAAAGGGTTGGTTCTGAGGAGTAGGAAACTTTTAAAGTAGATCAAAAGCTGCATTTGGAGCCAGATTCAAGGCTATAGAGGAAAGGAAACTTGATGAAACAGAATGAAAGATGTGCACAAAGCACTTGAATGCAAGAACAGCCCAATATATGAGTCTGGAATTTGTCAGCACATGTATAAATCGTTGTTTGATCCTCATTTTGTCTGGTTATTGCTCTGGGACATGCTATGTGGGGTGGAGCTGGCCACATCCTGTAGAGAGCTGGCCTTTGCCTGCTCCCTCTGAGTGTGTGTTTATGTGGTTCTCCTGTCTGTGTGTCTGGGGATCTGGGGATCACGGCCCTTCCCATGTTGTGAGCAGGCCTCGATATGCTTGAGATAAAACTTTGTGAAATAATACATGCAAGGAATCAGATCTAAATGGTCATCTTTTAGCCTTATATTATGCAGTCTGACCAGTGGCATTCAGATGGATTGGATTTGTTGGTCTGTGCTGCAGACTGCGGTAACAAGAAGCTATTTTGAGTGTTTATTCACTTTTTTTCCTGCTTTTGCAGCTGTGCCTGTTAATGTCATTTTTCTAAGCCTTTCTGAGTCTCTCCTCAATCCTTTCAGACAGCAGCAGGAGACTAAGCTACAAAAACACTTTAGCTTGAATAAACTGTCAGTCAGATTTTGGGTCTTCAGGGGTTTTTATTATTGTAATTTTTAAGTTTGTGCATTCTGAAACTGCATTAACGGTTTTAGTACACTTGACTCTGAATCCTGAAGGGGTGGTTGCAAAAAAGTGCCATTTCTGGAGATCAGACTCAAACACACAGATGTTCCTGAGTGAATCAGTTTGTTTGAACGAATCGGTTGAGTGAATCCTCTATTGACTCTCTAATAAAAACTGTCACTTGTTTCAATTTATTAAATGATTCAATGACTCCACACTTGTTTAGGGTGCTTCTCAATTAAGTCCCTAGCTTCCTAGATCGTGAACCAGTATATCGTGTACACAAATTCAGGCACTGGTAAGGACAGTAATCACCCTGGCCCTCTGACCCTCTGTTTCTGGCGACGTGACAACATCCTCATTGTACAACATCACTACTGGTATTTATAAACAGCAGCAGACCTGATATCTTTATTATATTAGTTTGCAGTGTCATCTAAAGTGCATTATGATTAATACTTTGCTTGTTACATATACTTACAGCATTTCAGACTGAAAGTCATAAAATGCAAAACAATGCAGGTGCAATTTACTTCTCATTTAACTAATCCAGGGCTGTCACTAATGATTATTTTTGTAATCGAGTAAATGGTCAATTATTTTGACAATTGAGTATTTGGATAATATTTTTTTTTGTGGTAATTAAAATAGACCTAAGTGAACAATAGCTTAAAATGACTTAAAATACATATAATAACAATGAGACAATAATAATAAGTTTAAATAAAGTGTCAAAAGCAAGTAATTTTATGGTTTTATTGAACAACACTGTTATAATACATAATATTATAAACAATCAACTTATATACATTATGTATTATAAAAACTGCCTGCAAAGGGGCCAACAGCCTGGTGATTGTTGTTGTGACACTTTACAGCATGATCAAATTCTTGTTTGTTTAAAGGATTATTTCACTTCAGAATTAAAATTTCCTGATAATTTACTCACCCCATGTAATGCAAGATGTTTTTGTCTTTCTGTCTTCAGTCGAAAAGAAATTAAAGGTGCCCTAGATTCAAAAATTGAATTTACCTCGGCATAGTTAAATAACAAGAGTTCAGTACATGGAAATGACATACAGTGAGTCTCAAACTCCATTGTTTCCTCCTTCTTGTGTAAATCTCATTTGTTTAAAAGACCTCAGAAGAACAGGCGAATCTCAACATAACACAGACTGTTACATAACAGTCGGGGTGTACGCCCCCAATATTTGCATATGCCAGCCCATGTTCCCAACATTATGAAAGGCATTAGACAAGGGAAGCCAGTATTAACGTCTGGATCTGTGCAGAGCTGAATCAACAGACTAGGTAAGCAAGCAAGAAGAACAGGGAAAATGGCAGATGGAGCGATAATAACTGACATGATCCATAATATCATGATATTTTTAGTGATGTTTGTAAATTGTCTTTCTAAATGTTTCATTAGCATGTTGCTAATGTACTGTTAAACATTTTTAAACACTTGCAGTCTGTATAATTCATAAACACAACTTCATTCTTTATAAATCTCTCCAACAGTGTAGCATTAGCCGTTAGCCACAGAGCACAACTCATTCATAATCAATGTAAAAATCAAAATAAACACTGTACTTACGCGATTAGACATGCTGCATGACGAACACTTTGTAAAGATCCATTTTGAGGGTTATATTAGCTATGTGAACTTTTTTTTATGTTGTTTAAGGCAAGCGCGAGCTCTTGGGGCGTGGAGCACCAGATTTAAAGGGCCACACACCCTTAATCGGCTCATTTCTAATTATGCCCCAAAATAGGCAGTTAAAAAATGAATAAAAAAAAAATAAAAATCTATGGGGTATATTGAGCTGAAATTTCACAGACACATTCAGGGGACACCTTAGACTTATATTAAATATTTAAAAAAAAAGTTCTAGGGCACCTTTAAGGTTTTTGAGGAAATTCCAGTTTTAGTGCAGCTTCAAAGGGCTCTACACGATCCCAGATGAGGAGTAAGTCCAGTGAAAGGATCTGTCATTTCCAAAAAAATAAAATAAAAATGTATATACTTTTTAACCAACACATGTTCGTCTTGCACTGCTCTGCGATTGCACCATGCATGACGTAATCATGTTGGAAAGGTCACATGTGACGCAAGCAGAAGTGGAAAAACTCCATCTCATTTTCTCCTCCAACTTCAAAATTGTCCAGCATCATTGTTTTACCTTTTTTGTAAAGAGCGTTTGACTTAGTCTTTGCATGTTCGCTTTGTTGACACTGGATCGGTACTTCCGCCTACGTCACGTGTGACCTTCCCAACGTGATTACGTAATGCGTGGCACGTCGCAGAGCAGTGCAAGGTGAGCGTTTGTGGTTAAAAAGTATATAAAAATAATTTTTGAATGAACCGGTGTGTTTGAACAAAAGAATTGAGTAAATGATTTAATAGTGTCTCACTAGTGCTAGTATGCGGTTCCAAATTGTGCAAGTGTGTTTTAACAAATCACTGTAAATGATTCAATGATTAATACTCCATCTACTGGCGTATTAATGTAACTTGCAGAATGTGTCACTCAAAAATCTCCATCACTAATGCACACTCTGACAGTCTGTCTGGGACATGCAACGCAGACAAGTGGAATGATATAGACATAGTGTTTGGCAGTTTAAAATGGATATTCTGTTTTCACAATAACATTGAAACTACTAAATAACTGTAACCATAGTGACAGCAAATAAAGTAAATATCAAAGATGGTGTCAGCATAAAAACAGAAATGTCTTGTTATTAATTGACACAGTGAACAAATGTAATAGAGGTGTGAGTTTATGCCTCAAGTTTTATTATAGGTGGCTTTACATTAGTGTACAGCACAATATTCGGCATTTGGGTTGTAAACAGACCACAAAACCGATTAGAGACGCACTGATGGAGGAAAGACTGGATATAAATCTTTGGATCACAGCTTGCATCTCCGTCTCTTTAAGTTACGTACACACCACTTGAAAAGAGTTGCATGTAAAATATGTTGATGTTGTTTCTGAAGCAGGGATGTCTGTAGTGTGTGGCATTTTTAACTGTTGTTTTCTCAAGGCTGCTGTCGCCCTTGGGCGGGTAGAGCTCTCTACAGGCTCTGAGCAAAGCTGGATTTTTTCCAGCTGGGTTTTTGTGAGGTGGAGGGCCATGTAGCAGCAGGGTCCTAACACAGTGCCAGATGACTTTATTATCCAATAGAAACACATTCTCTATTCTCTCTCCCTTCCCCTTCTTGCATACTGTCTAACCACTGTGTCAGACTTGAGGGTGATTTATTAGTATAATGCTTTGAATGTGTTGTAATTTATCCTAGTTAGGGTCTCACTAACATATTGTAAATGTTCAGTATGTTAACAATTAAGTTGGTTCTAAAATTCTATCCCAAGAATATGGGGGACTCGAGGGAAATTAAAAAATGTAGCATGATGATTAAAATAATTTTAGGGTGATTTATAAACTCTCAACACTCCACTGCACTGCATGGGACATATTTTATTGTTTGCTTTTGTTTAGACTTTCATTTGTTTGGTGTTAAATATTACTCACAAGATCTCTTCAATACAAACATAGACTATACAAACTGCACGTCTAGTTTCATTAGCTGTGAATCACAATTTGAGTCTAAACCAACACATTTCCAGTTCAACAGGATTGGAAAGACTTCATCATTCAGCAACAAGCTGTGACTTCCTATTTCAGTAGCATTAACAGGAATGAGGCAAAAGCCCATTGCTCAATTGCTTAATGATTATACAGATGCACTTTGATTGCAAAGCATCATCATATTTTTTTTTTCTTTACACCGATTGCTAGAATGTGGATAGATCCTATTAATCCACAATAGAAGATCCAGCTGATATTTTACTAATGATTTTTTTCCACCCCTGGAAGTCAGCCGACATTGGCTTAATGTAGCACCATCTTGTATATGTTACATATTACCACGCTTGTTTGTACAGTTTTAACCACTTCCCTTTTTTTCTGTGCTTCTAATATGTAAAGCTGCTTTGAAACAATTACCAATTGTAAAAGCGCTATATAAATAAATTTTGACTTGACTTGACTTGACTAATGATGAGAGTAAATTAAGTTGGTGAATATTGTGCTGTTTCTGGGCCCCTAACACAAGAGTAAGTGCTGTTGCTCAACTCGCATACAAAGTTAGCTAGTCATAGAGTTTGATTTACTGTACATCAAACTGTTAAAGGAACATTAGCTGAAAAAAGAGAAAGGGTGGAAAACATGAAAATGTTTGTTTTTTTGGTGCACAAAACTTTGACTAACATTATACCTTAAGGGGAAAAATATTGAATGATGTGTCCCTTTTGTTTTTTAAATTAATACTTTTATTCAGCAAGACTAAATTAAATAGATCAAAATATTAAATGTTAAATAGATCAAAAGTGACAGTAAAGACATTTTTAATGTTACAAAAGATTTCTAATTGAAATAAATGCTGTTCTTTTGAACTTCAAAAAATCCTGAACATTTTTATCATGATTTCCACAAAAATATTAAGTAGCACAACTGTTTTCAACATTGATAATAATATGAAATGTTTCTTGAGCACCAAATCAGTGTATTAGAATGATTTCTGAAGGATCATGTGACACTGAATACTGACGTAATGATGGTGAGAACTCCATCACAAGAATAAATTATATTTTAATATATTATTTTAAATTGTAGTAATATATCACAATATTCCTATTGTTTTTACTGTGTTTTGGTGAGCATAAGAAACACCTTTCAAAAACATACGGGACCCCAAACGTTTGAACATTAGTGTAAATGTGTATGCTGATGTATTATGATTGCACAAGATGTAACATTAAGGGAATATAATCACAAGGAAACACAATGTTGTACAGAATGTCAGCATAAGTAAATCAAGAAATCCATCTTTGGGCGAACTATCCCTTTAATGAAGTGTGGATTTTGTTTGTGTGTGTCACAGTTGATTTTTGTTTCTCAAGTCATGTCTTTACTCATGCTGAATCCAAGCAATATTTCAAGGCTGTCTGTCAACTCTGTTATAGTGCTTTTTTCAGTGGCATTTTAGTTGTTTTGACCTAAAAACTGTTCACTGTCAAGCTTACTTTAACATATTAAGTTCATGTTTACATCAGCTCAGATACCAGAAATACCATACCAGAGAAAAACAGAGTTGTCTCGCTCACATATTTGTTATATTTGTTCTCCTTGTTTATATCTCAGCCCCTTTAATTGCTTGCAAGCTCCATTTCCTGTCAGGCACTGCCAGGTCTCGCCAGACTACAGAAAATCCTCTCTGCTACCAAGCACCTGTTATGTGTGCAGGACACAGAGACGCTCTGTGCCTCATAGTTCAGATGTGCCTCTGTGTGGGTCGAACAGCCCAGCTGAGCAGTCTCCTACAGCAACACACACTCACATCGAGGCCGTAACCATGTCTTAGTGTGTATATATATATATATATATATATATATATATATATATATATATATATATATATATATATATATATATATATATATATATAATTATTTAAATATTTAAAATGCTAACGTTCTCTTATTAGTATATCAGGGCTTGACATTAACTTTTGCTCACCAGCCACTGTGGCTAGTGGTTTTTCCAAAGTTACTAGCCACTCAGCATTTTCACTGGCCACAATTTTGCTGTTGGTAAATTACATTTTATATGATTAAAGTTGACTTTGACATGCTAAAATTACTTGATTTTAAGTAATTTTTCTTGATTTAGCTAGATTTAAAACCTTTCAAATGCAGTTTGACCACCCAAATCAAGACTACATGGTATATCAGCTGGTATGTACAGGTGGGCAATATGACCATAATAGGCCTATGAGAAATTTTATAATTTAATTTTTTTTTTTTTTTTTTTTTTTTTTTGTTAGGCTATATAAAAAGAATAACGTAGCAAATTAGCAAATTACAAATACAATATTAAATAAAATAAAAAAAAATATCAGATACAGTAGGTTTATTTAACATGTATACATTTATTTAACTTCTTTTGTTGTTTGATTAACATTAATGAGACGGGTATTCACTTGGGCTGCTGAATGCATGGGTGTAATATACTGACACATATCCAGTTTTTACCCACCTGTTTACATCCACTTAATCCATAACCGACTATATTCACGCGAGATAACTAACTTACTCCACATGGAGTAAGTTAAATTTGGACATTTTGACATCTGTGTGTGCATGTATTTGACTATTCCGGTGCAAAAGATCTGATCTCGCGTGACAGAGAGAGAGAGAGCGCACGCAAGAGAGCGCTTATGATGTTTGCCATTCAGCGCAGTTCCGCCAATCCCACCTTCACTGACTGCAAGTTAATCAGTAACGAATTATGATTGGATTGTAATTTTGTGCTATGACAAGCTTAGCTATCTTTGATTAGGCAGTAGACTGAAAATATATTCAACCTGCCAGAGTGGCTAGTGGGAGTGGCTTACCCGCCACAGCTGAAATCTACCCGCATTTGGCGGGTTGGCGGGTGTTAACGTCAAGCCCTGAGTATGTTTATGTTGAAAACTGTTGTATTCGTTATCCCCCTCAATCTCCAATTAATCAAACACACATCTCTACAATCCTTTACTGCATCAAAAAACTTGGCCTTACCTTCTGATTAGTTGGATTGAGAGCGTTGCACGACAATTAGAGACTTCAAGGTGGAGTCCACACCAGCTCAGTCAGGATCCGATGCTCTTGAAACTCGATGGAAGTTATTTAATTACAGGTACTGATAATAGTTTATTTATAAGTAATTTCACTCTGAGATTTGTTTAGAGAGGTTTACGAATCACCAAATACAATGGTTTCGGTTTAATAACAAGATACAGAATAAAAATACAAAACATAAAGGCGAGATAGTCTTCACCTGAGTTGTGGCAAACTTCTGTTGCAATTTCTCCACTATATATATAGTTTCCAAAGATCACATCCTCTTTTCAACTTAAACATTTCCTTATTTGTAAACAGGGGTACAGCCCCTTACACTTCAGTTTCCTGTTGTATGCAAAGTATAAGATACAAAGTTTAACTACAGCCTGCCTAGCAACACCTTTTGCAGGCTGCGTCACATTCTGCGAATTTTAACACATTTGAATTACTTGAACTTGAGACCTTCACGTTAGTTTCCTTTAACACTTCTAGTTAAAGTAAAAACATAGAAACTCGGATGGTTTCGATTAACACTTCTAGATATAATAAATTCTTCTCAGTTAGTTCTTAGAAAATTCTAAGGTTTTGGCATGGATAATTAAGAAATTCCTAATTATTGGAGAGTGCTTGTCCCTCTCAGTGTCTATGGTAGTTACGACGCACACACACAAACTGAGTGTTGAACCTTTTGTACAATGGTAAAAGCCAGCACACTATAACAAATGTCCCTGTTTTGTTGGAAACGAGATAAAAGTTAGCCTTTAGTTTAGTGTTTGCAGTTGTTGACATTTTAAATGGCACACTAACAAAGGCTGTTCCTTTCAACTGTAATTTTCTGTGTATCCCAGTGCCGTGACATCCCTATTGAGATGATAGCGGTTGAGGGAGATAAACGACCAATTGAACTGGACTCTCTCTCTCTCCCTCTGCGTGTCTGTGCTCCACAGTGGCCAGTTAATAACTTTTCCTGTGTTTATTTTGCCCGTGCTGGCAGTCCAAGGAGTTTCCTGTTTACTCACCAAGCCGAATGTGCGTGCGTCTCGTTGAGTCTTTCAAAAACTGATTCAGGCACAGAAACGGGATGACGCAAGGTAAATAACAGCTTGCTTTCTCTGGTTGACATACTGAGCAGGGCACAAAAATGGCTTGCTTGATCACATGAGACCATTGTGAGAGAGTTTCAAGCCAGATGATGGAACTGTTATTTGTTTTGCATCGATGCAATTGTTTCCAGCAAATGTGCATAATAGCTGTGGACTATATAATGTTGGCAGCCCAAGCAGAAAAAAAATGTTATTGCTGAGCCCTGCTGAGGAAAGATGAATGTGTGTTGTGATGCCTCATTACAGCAACAACATGAGGTGAAGCCTCTTCACAGAGAGGAGTAGATTAACATGTCAAACTCAATCCATATCTGTCAGCACAGGAACAACGCTTCACAAGAATACCTGGACCTCACTCAGACTTCTCTTCCAGTATTTAGGGATTGTGGTACTGAATTGTGCTACAGTCTGAACTAAGGCACTGCTGATTATTGGCTCTGGAGGACACAAGAGTCCCTGTCAATATGTGCAGAAGAAAGCAAAGGTTTGGGAGGAGATGCTGGCTCTTTTCAAAGCTTCTGATGGTCACATCAAAGGCTTTGTGAGCCGAGCTCCACATGTGAGCCACGATTTTCCCTCTAGTGTCGGCACCCAGACAGCAGCTTTGTCTTAGCTCAATACATAAATTCAACCAGTGAAAAAAGTCTTTGTGTTTCCTTTGTCGACAGTAAGAGTGGAGTCAGGTTTACACTGTGCAAGCAAAGACTGTGCTGTCTGTGAAGGAAAAAGCTGTTGTGCATAAGTCAGACAGCTGTGCTGGATCAAAGCTTTTCTGGGTGTTGGGGATCTGCAGCATCTGGAAGTGGGTCAGCGCTGGCTCTAGCTCCAGCTGATGACAATCTTCTGCAGCAGTAGAGACGCTGCAACAAAGTGACCTGCAGAGGCAGTGTGGCTGTTTTTAATTGCTGTATTGTTTGCAGTTTCTCTGGGAGGGTGTATTTATGTAGCTTACTTTTGCACCAAATTGAATGTTGAAAGCTTTGAGAAATATTTTGAAGTCAAAGAATTTATGTTCTATGTAGGACAATACAAAAAGCTCCCACCATAGTCCTTCCAGCACATTCATAGAAATTAAGTTGTATAATGGCTCATATGGAAGTTGTCATGGTTTTGACATCACGGATCATGCATGACCATTCATGTTCCATATCAATGGTTATTTGGTATTCAGGAACTTTTCACTCTGATGAATGACAGTTTGATCAATTACAATAGAGACTGTTTACATGTTGAAGTCTGAAAGGTACTGTTACAAAAATCTTGATTTAATTCTAACACTGTAATGAAAACATGATTTTGAACCATTGATATTTCTCTGCACTTTATGTATACATTTTCAATTTTTTTTTTGTCCCTGGCTGTATATGCTACCACTGGGGAAAAAAAAAAAAAAAAAAAAAAAAAGGGTTCTGTATGATGTTTTTTAATGTTTTTGTGTCTTTTAAGTCTTTTATGCTCACCACGGCTGCAATGACTCTCTAAAATGAAGGGCCACAATGGAAATAAGTTAATGTAACTTTGTTTTAAGTTTTAATGCAGATGTATTGCTACTTTTTTTTCAAATAAACGTAACTCAAAAGACACAGTAAAAACATTTTTTTTTGCAATTTAAAATAACCATTTTCTATTTTAATATTTTAAAATGTTCTTTATTTAGGCAAAGCTGAGTTTTCAGCATCATTACTCCAGTCTTCAGTGTCACATGATCCTTCAGAAATCATTCTAATATGCTGATTTGCTGCTCAAGAAAACACACATTTATGTATATATTTAAGAGAAATTTGTTATTTATGTACAAATATATTTATATATAATAAAAATTATATAAAAATATAAATAAATACATATACTTTCTCAAATATATACATGCATGTGTTTGTATTTATAGTATATACATAATAATAACACGCATTACTCACACATATATTAGGCAAACTCAAACTTTTATTTAGTATGCGATTAATCGCGATTAACCATTTGACAGCCCTGGTGGAAATGGATATATTTTTCCAAGATTCTTTGATAAATAGAAAGTTTAAAAAAACAGCATTTGTTTGAAACGGATAGAAATCTTTTGTTACAAGGTAAAAAAAAATTACGGTCACTTTTGATCAATTTAATACATCTTTGCTGAGTACAATTCATTTCTTAAAAACTTAGCCCAAACTTTTGAGCTATGAGGAGCAGGATGAAAAAATCAGTGAGATTTCACTGCATTCTACAGTATGAAAAAATTGTTTTTAAACTTTTGACCCAGACTGTACAGTAAATGTCATTTTCAGTAATTTTCAGTGGGTAATCACTACGTTCCAGGGGTTTCATTTTTGCCCATGGTGCTGATTTTGATTCTTACCTGTGCTGAGTCATGCATTCACAGCTGATAATGTGCATTAGAAAGCTTTATGTTCCTCCTACTACTCTCTTCCACCCCCTTTTCTCATGGCTTGACCTTTGCCCTGGTTTTGTCTCAGCTAGTCTCCCAGCTGATCTCTCTCCCTGTATTATGCCTGAAGCTGTTTTGAAAACTTCTTTAGAAAAGTGTGTGGACAAAAGATTTAAACTCGGACTGTCATCTCTGTTTTCTCTAGCAGTAATCCCAAAATCTCTATTCAGATGTGTAGTGCAATTTGTTATTGCTAGGGTATCAATTGATAAATTAATAAAATTAATTATAAGATATGCTGCTTAAAAATATATAGAATCATAGAATGTATATTTATTTATCTTATTATTTATTAAATCTTATTATTTGCAATAAAATGTTTAATTTACAGCCCTAGTTGTAACCTAGATAGTACTAGCAGTTATACACTGCACATCCTTCTTATTATGAGCAATCTAGGGCAAGATGTGTTTGAGCATGTGACTGTGTGAATGTATGAAACAGTGTTGCGTGTGTAAAGGGTGTAGTTTAGGTTAATTCACAAGGCAGGAAATGAGACACAAGTGAAGAGGGCTTTAATGAACTTTAGAGTGTGCATGAGGTGCATGTATGCCAGTGACCATCTCCTGCTATACAAGTCTTGTCTGCTTGTTTCTCTGGCTTATCCATGTGGAATGAGTTGAGATATTCTCTTTCTGGCCTTCAAAATAAAGCATGTGTGTCTGTGATCCACAGAAACCCTGCCCGACACAGAAGAGCTGCATACACCAAATCATGTCTGCAGACACAATGATGCAGTCCTGCCTCATGGACCGGAGCAGCAGCTTTTTTAAGGTAAGGGTTTGAGACACATCGCCACTGTCCTCTGAGCTTTGCCTTGTTTGTCTGTATGTGCCTGCCAGCATGTTCTGGATATGCATTTGCATGTACTGTATTGTATCGTGCATGAGCTTCTCTAACTGAGCCTCCCATATTTGAAAAAAAAAAAAAAAAAATTTTTTGACCCAGTTTACAACAGTGGTCGGTTGCGTAAACTGTTTAGACTAGTCTTACAAGTTTTTTTTTATTTTTTTTTTTTTTTTTTTCTGAAAGACTAGTCATAACTGTTACATAAAATTTAGATCAGTGTAATGTGACTTTTTATAAATAAATAAATAAATAAAAGTAAGCTAGTTGGTAAGCCTAGTTCTTAAAGGGTTAGTTTAGCCAAAAATGAAAATTCTGTCATTAATTACTCACCCTCATTTCTTTTTACACCCGTAAGACCTTTGATCAACTTCAGAACACAAATTAACATATTTTTGTGCACAAAAACGATTTTTTCTCTTCCCTGTCAGTCTCCTACGCTGTTTATATTGTAGACACAGTGCAGCGCTTCCAGGTTCTTAGTCAGAACGCTGACTCAGTATTGGAGAATGAAAGGGAAGAGAAGAAATTGTTGAATAAAGTCGTTATTTTTGTTTTGTTTTTGTGCACAAAAAGTATTCTAGTTGCTTCATAAAATTAAAGGAACACTCCACTTTTTTTGAAAATAGGCTCATTTTCCAACTCCCCTAGAGTTAAACAGTTGAGTTTTACCGTTTTCGAATCCATTCAGCCGATCTCCGGTTCTGGCGGTACCACTTTCAGCATAGCTTAGCATAGTTCATTGAATCTGATTAGACCGTTAGCATCGTGCTTAAAAATGACCAAAGAGTTTTGATATTTTTCCTATTTAAAACTTGACTCTTCTGTAGTTAAATCGTGTACTAAGACCAATAGAAAAGGAAAAGTTGCGATTTTCTAGGCTGATATGGCTAGGAACTATACTCTCATTCAGGCGTAATAATCAAGGAACTTTACTCAGCGTCTCTCACAAACGTCTCCATGGTTGCAAGGCACGTTCCCTGTGCAAGCAGGGGCTCACGGGCGCTGCGTAATATCATTGCACTGCTGCAGCCATGGAACGGCAGCAAAGTTCCTTGATTATTACGCCTGAATGAGAGTATAGTTCCTAGCCATATCAGCCTAGAAAATCGCAACTTTTCATTTTCTGTCGGTCTTAGTACACGATTTAACTACAGAAGAGTCAAGTTTTAAATAGGAAAAATATCAAAACTCTTTGGTCATTTTTAAGCGCGATGCTAACAGTCTAATCAGATTCAATTAACTATGCTAAGCTATGCTAAAAGTGGTACCGCCAGAACCGGAGATTGGCTGAATGGATTCGAAAACGGTAAAACTCAACTGTTTAACTCTAGGGGAGTTGGAAAATGAGCCTATTTTCAAAAAAAGTGGAGTGTTCCTTTAAGGTTGAACCATTGTAGTCACATGAACTATTTTAATAATGTCTTTACTTCCCCTCTATGGAGGGGTCAGAGAGCCTAAAGGATTTCATCAAAAAATATCTTAATTTGTGTTCCGAAGATGAACGAAGGTCTTACGGGTTTGGAATGACATGAGGGTGAATAATTAATAACAGAATTTTCATTTTTGGGTGAACTAACCCTTTAATAAACAGTCTTCAGCAGTGTTATGTTATCTGTTCTATTGTTTGTTAGTTGTCATATTTTTATTGTGTTTTATACTATACTATGTACAGCACATTGGTCAATAGTTGTTTTAATGGTGCTTTATACTGTAAATAAAGTGAAAATGACATTGACAAGTGACATTAATAAACACTTTAATGTAGTGGTTGTGTTTATGCAACTGGCCCCTGGTAATAAAGCTATATTCACACACACACACCATTACCCCCCCCAAATCTGAATGACTTTATTTTGGAACAAAAATAATTTTTGTCCATGCCATCAAAGTTAATAGGTCTGAAATAAAATGTTGTTTTGGACCCCATTGACTTTCATTGTATGGACACAAAATTTTTTCATGTTCCACAGAAGAAACTCCTACAGGTCTGGGACGACCTGAGTAAATGATGATAAAATTTTCATTTTTAGATGAACTCTCCTTTTAAGGTCTACCTCAGGTGACCCCCAATCACTCAAACCTTGTTCAGAAGTAGTCAGGAATGCATCTGACCACATGGCCTACAAATTTTCAACTGAACAGCACTAAAGTTTACATCTTCCACAGTAATGTGCAACCAGCAATAAATGACACACTGTAAACCCCCATCACTGGATGAGTTTGCTTTCAGTAAGTGTCCTACTTTAGAGCCAGACAGAGTGCAGGTTAGTCAGGGCCTCTGGAGAGCACGTGGAATGCTGCTCTGTCTGTTCTCTCTGCCAGCACTAAAGCTGCAGAGCTTAAGAGGTTCTCAGAGGATGATGGATCCAGTTGTTATCTCTGCAAGCTATTCTTCCAACAAACGTAAAGACTTTTTGTGTGAATGTTTATGTAATTGTTTCAGGGTGACCTTACTTATCCTCCAGCATGTGTTGTTATTATTTCATGCAGGAGGAAGTTGTATTTGCAATTGCAAGCTTTGTTACATGTAAACAAATTAGATGCAGCCAAAGGCAAATAAATCAGGCTTTCGCTCCGACACTAATCGGCCGTGACAAATGCATGATAAGATTATAAACGTCAGTGAACAAAAATTTATATTCCTCCTTGTTTCCTTAACAGAAAACACTCCTGTAACATCTCTTCCCTGTCATCAGTTTAGATGATACTTCAGTGGAATGTGGTGAGCAGACTGAATTTTACCTTCGTCATCTATTAAAGGAACAGTTCAACTACAACAACAACAACAACAAGAAAATTCTCTCATCGTTTACTCACCCTTATGTTGTTCCAAACGTGAATTGCTTTCTTGTTTTCTTGGAAGACAGAAGGTGAATTTTCAAAGAATATATGCCTGCCTTTTTCCATATAATGAAATATGGCGTAGAATACCGTTATATGGCAGAAGACTTGAAATATAAGCTATATGGATTACTTTTATGATATTAGATATGCACAATATCAAAGTTCTGGCAGATACTGATAAGTCAACAAATATCTTAAATAATAGGGGGTATATAACAAATAATAGGGGGTCCCCAATAAAACTTAATTATTTAAAGGTGCCCTTGAATTAAAAATTGAATTTATCTTGGCATAGTTGAATAACAAGAGTTCAGTACATGGAAATGACATACAGAGAGTCTCAAACTCCATTGTTTCCTCCTTCTTATGCAAATCTCATTTGTTTAAAAGACCTCTGAAGAACAGGCGAATCTCAACATAACGTAACGTAACAGTCGGGGTGTACGCCCCCAATATTTGCATATCCAGCCCATGTTCAAGGAATTACACAAGGGCAGCCAGTATTAACGTCTGGAGAATCCATTGTAATTCAGAATCAAATGTAAACTTCCAAATAAATACAATACTCACATAATCCGACGCATGCATGCAGTATACATGACAAACACTTTGTAAAGATCCTTTTTGAGGGTTATATTAGCAGTGTAAACTTTGTTTATGCACTGTTTAAGGCAAGCCCGAGCTCCGTGGACGGGGAGCGTGAGCATTTAAAGGGGCCGCAACCTGAATTGGCGCATTTCTAATTATGCCCCAAAATAGGCAGTTAAAAAAATTATCTATGGGATATTTTGAACTGAAACTTCACAGACACATTCAGGGGACACCTTAGACTTATATTACATCTTGTAAAAAAAAAATGTTCGATGGCACCTTTAAATTTTAGGTAACACTTTAGTATGGGGAACATATATTCACTATTAACTATGACTTTTTCCCTCAATAAACTCATAATTTACTGCTTATTAATAGTTAGTAAGGTAGATGTTGTAGTGGGTAAGCTTAGGTATGGGGTAGAATTAAGGGTTGTAGAATATAATACCGATAAGTAAACAGTTATATTTGTTATGACCAATAACCAATAAGTTGGGGGGGTCCCAATAAATCTTCAAATTATTGAAATGTTGTTATATTAACATAACCACTGCTGTATAATATCATTTACTTTAATTTTATGGAAGAAAAAATGGCCAAGATGTTCCTCAGAATTTAAACTTTTGTGTTTAATGGAATAAACATGTTGGAATGACTTGAGGGTGAGTGAAGGATCACTGAATATTCATCTTTAAGTGAACAGTCCCTTTAATTGAATAACTCTGCTGC